>NC_051210.1:52836407-53031407 GCF_015220075.1 Falco rusticolus
GCTGTTAGTACTCACATTCCATGTTGTCGATGGAAGACTTCCTGTGAATTCAAGCAGGCTTCAGGCTGGTCCAAATGAAAATTGAGCTGCTTTTCAACAGTGTCTGAAACAGTAGGTGTGCTGAAATAGAAAGGAGTAAAATAATGAATAATTGTTTACAAGAACTGTGAAATGAATATGGAGGAATCTTTCTTTAAAAACCTTTGAATTTGATTTTACTGAACAGTGAAATCAGTGCATGATTTTTATGACAGTCTTCTCCTATTGAGCATCAAAGTGCAAAATCTAAATGGCTTTTTTGAGTACTGTGTTTAGATTTTTAGATACGTCTGGAAAACATCTGTTGCAAATAAAAAGCCCACAGCCTGCAACTAAGAAGAAAGAAGTACTGAAAGTAACTAAATGAAGAATCTCTTGGTTAATCCTGCAAAACCTTTTAGCTTGGGATAAAGACAAAGGTTGGAAGAGAGTATCTGTCCCAACAGACTGTAGTGTTCCAACAGACTGTAGTGTTCCAATACCAACCGTAATTTCCATATTAGCAGGAATCTATTGGTCATCAACATTGCCACAGCTACCCCGTCTTGCTGCCACCTCTACCCTTCTTGCCTGCCTTTCCTTGTCCTCTGTGATTTTTATGTAAGAAAATCAATTATTGAGATTTTTTCAATACACAATTTCAGTGGTAATAGGATATTAGCCTGGAGACACCTACCGAGATTATCACAAAATACAAGCTGTTTTCACATTTCGCAGCTAATCCTTATCCTGGAGTATTAGACTTTTCTGCACCCAGCAGCGAACATAACACTAGGATTAAGAGAAAGCCATACCTGAGCCAGAACAAATGATAAACTGTTCTCCTCTTCCTGCATCACTTTTATTCCTAAAGCAACAAAGGGGACTTGCTCCAGGCCTGTAACCTGACTCTGGGCTAAGCTCTTAAATCCTTATCCCAGAGTGGTCTGAACATGAATGTTTGACCTCTGCTGAAGTTTTCAGTATACTTTATTCATCAGCAAATACATCTTTTCAGGCACTGATCTTTCAGAACTTGATTCAGACCCAGCTGGTTTTCTCAGGTCCTGTTGTGTAAAATAATAATGTCATTGCCTATGACACAGATGTATGATGTGCAATACATTATTGCTGGTAAATTGGTACCACAAAGGAGTATTGAGTACTGGTGAGGAAATCAGTAGTTCAGGTACTCAGGAAAGAGTTTGAACGGTGTGTAGCCAATAAAGCATGAATTCTCAATATAAATACAGGGGTAACACAAGATCTTGAATACCTGCTCATTCCTTGAGTGTAGTTGCTGCTCTGTGTAGATTGAATTAGGCATCATGGTGGTCATAGCTAATGTGATTTGGGGATATATATTGACACATATGCCTCAGAACTGAATTAAGAGCCCATTATGATAGTCCTTGATTTTTCCTTTTGTGGTGTTTTGAGAGATGATTCTGCCACTTTATATTTTCTGCAGTTTGTTTTTCTCTCTTGATATATCTTACGGTGGGCAATGCTCTGGATAAATAAATGTAGATTGATTAGGTAAAGGAATTTTGGGAATAACGGATTTTAAATGAAAATTTTAAAATACCATTTTTTTCTTGCAAAAAATAATAAACACAAAAAATTAAAAATACTTATTTATTAAGATATATAAAAGTCTGTAAAATTACAGCTATAAAGTTAATTGAGCTGCACTCAAAGAAAATGGGCTTATGTTAAGAAACGTCTGGGCACAAAATACTGTATTCTGAATTACGTGGAGTCTAGTCAAAATGAAAAAAAAATTCTATGTTCTTTTGTTGTGTTGTGGCCTGAAATATATTTAGACTTTCCCTTAACCTGGGCAGCAGGTAAAAGGGAAAACAGAAGTACCTGTGTTCAGCTCTGGAGAATGCCTGCTGCTCTGTAGTACAGTGGTTTTGTAAGTCCTAACAATGTCATCCTGGTAAAAATGCACTTAGTGTTATCCAGATATAAAGATAATTAGGTGGACTGGATTTTTATCTCTACATTTATGAAAGAAAATCTTGTTATATTTTCAGACCAATGTACTACTGTTGTTAACATTAGGATGATATAGTAGTGTAAGAAAGAAAACAGCAACCATAGGCTGTTTTTTTTTCTTGTTTCGTTTAGTGTTTTTGCTTCTTTTTGGGGCATTTGTGGTTTGTTTTTTTTTTCCCCCCTTTTTGAACTACTCTAATTTCTGCTGCTTGGGGTTTTTTATACCTTTAAGCCTCAAAGAATTGCTGTTGTTGACATTGAGAAGAGACATAAAACTGCAGTGGTTTACTCTTAACAAACATGATCTATGACAAATTCTCTGTAACAGTACAAGAAGTGAATAGTAGAAGAACAGAGCGCAGAGTTGAACTGGTTGCTTTTAAAACATGAACATACATTTTTAATTAAGAGATTGATCTGCTGAGGAGGTACCCCTGCTGACCCCTTCAACTGTACAAAACCAAGGGCAAATACTTGGCTATTACTAAAGCTGTCAGAAGACCCAAGTCTGGATTTCCAAAGAAGGCAGGAGTAGGGACAGAAGACTGCTTGTGCATTCTTCCACCCAGCACCCTGAACTTGGTGCTGCAATCATCTGATTATGTCAACGATGGACAGTTGTAATATTGTTAACTGGCATTATAGTCTTATAGTGCCTTTACATTCTTGTGTCATGTATCATAAATTATATGACTTACACCCTTTCCTTTGAGGAAACAGTACCAAGCTATTAAGCCCAGAATTAGAAGCTTTTACTTACTGGTTTTGCTAAACAGAATTTGCTAATGGTTTTATGAAATATTATTTGCTGTCACTGTTTCCTCATATATCTAATTAATAGGGAGTTATTTTGTCACCACTTCTGATGTAATTTCTTAACTGTGTTAAGTAGTCAATGACTGGAATGTGTTCAGGTGACTTGATTGCCTGTAGGGGTGTAACTGCAGAGGTGCCGATTTTCATTTCTCACCAAGGATTTTCACTGTTAGATCTTCATACGTTCAGATATCCAAACTGATTTTCCTATTTGTGGTGGGACTGTTAAGCAACTAATCATTAATTTTCTGTGGCCAGTGGCTGAGGAAGAGCAATTCCTTACAGTATACTGGACTCAGTTTTTAACATCTTTTAGTAAATTCTTTGTTCTACATTATTTTTGTTTATCTTCTCTTATCTGCCCTCTTGCTCTGTCCTGTCATGGTGGGAAAATTGTCCTGTGGTTTCTATTAATCAAGTAGAAGGAAGGGAAGAAGAATGGTTTATGCAAAAGGGAAATCACTGCCCTTATTATGTAAAGAACTATTGATAGTGACAGGGATAAACCAGGACAAGAATAAAAAGTGTATTATCAGGAGAGTACTGCCTTTTTGATAGCTTTGTTCCTGATCCTTGACTTACATGCCTGTTCAGAGGACCTTGATAAGCTTTTCTGTCCCTTTCCTTGTGCCTCTATTGTGATTTAGATCAGTTTCAGCTTCTTTTTTTTTTTTTTTTTTAAATTTTATTTTGGTGGTGGTGGTGGAAGTATGGTTGCTGTGAACAGCATGTAATTTTCTGTTAATATATTGCTATCTAGGATAATATATGCGTGACAGCTTCTAAGTGCACTTCAGAATTAGCATATTTAGCAGTATTTAGAATATTTCAGTATGCAGCATGTGCCTTCTCCCATCTAGAAATCAGTGAAGGGATTATCTGCATTAAATCACCATCATTATATACATCACTCTGTGCAGCAGGTTCAGAACACCTCCATATAGTGCAAAACTTTTCTGAAACATTTAATTGTGACAGTTTAATTTTTATGACTTTTGATATTTTTACTGGTTTATTGATGGCTTTGTTTTGTTTGACATACATAACAGAGTGCTTGGTTTACCTGGCATGGGAGGACATTGCACACCCATAGTGATGAATGTATATTTGAAAACCCTGTACATTTTATTGAATCATATTTTCTGTGGTTTTGCTTTTGACTATCAATAAAGTGGGAAAAAATCTTAGAAGTAGTTTCTCTGTTTCACCCCACTTGTGTGTTAGAAGGAATGTCCCATCGCATTTTTTCTCGAAAAACCTTAAGTAAATGCTATTTGTAGGTCTTGGTCTCTGCATGGAAGTCAAGTCTCCTGTGTAGAATGAAAAAGGGAGAAGGCAGGAAATCCACAACATAGAATAGGAAGGCATCAAGGTATTAGGACACTTGGCAGTGAGTTCCTTTGCATGTAAAGGTGTTCTGCTTGAATTTATATTGGCTCAGTGAATCATCCTTAACTTTAACTGGTAATTGTATAACACATCTGACAATGAATGAATGAAAAAAAAAATTCTTCAGGACACTGGTAGACAAACGGAAATAGAAGAAATGGAAGGCAGCTTATTTGTCACAGAGATTTTTCTTTTTTTAGCTAAGGTGGTGTTAACTTTAGAGCATGAATCTCACATAGGGGGCACTTCTCACTTGCTTGTCAAGTGAAAACATCTGTAGCCCTCAATCACTGTTCTTAGTTAAAGAAAAACAAACTGAAAAGAAACATGTCACTTGCCACTACCAAATTGTAAATTTGGTAATTTTCAGCTAGATAGATCAGCTTTTGTGATATCAGCCGTACTGATCTTGTAAAACAATAGTATATCCAGACTCCTAATCCAGATGTGGGTCTGGGTTGCAACTTGTGCTGCACGTCTAACCTTGAGCACCTGCTGGTCTCTCCACAGTGGAAACATGGCTTTGCAAGATGAATGACCTTTCCTCTATTCTTCCCTCAGTCTTTAGAACCCTGCTGCTATCAAAATAAGTTTATGTTTGTTGGTTTTTGAGACTTTGATGATACAGGTATTAGAAAGGAAATTCTGTGCCCAGTAATCACTCTGCAGTTTGCCATTGGAGATGTTTTCTAAAGATTTTCGACTTTGATGGGTGAGTTGTTGGTGTGTTAGCTTTTGGGTCTGTTTAACCTCTTTATAAAGGGTTAGAGAGGAATAGTGGAAATTTTGCCACGTTCAGCTGAAATAAACGTTGCTTTGATCAGAGAACCTCTTTGGGTTTTACCCTGGTTTATTTTCTTAACATCAGTCTGTGGATTCTCTTCATTTTTCTACTCTTATGTTACATTTCTCCATGATTTTTCAGTACAGCACAGATATTATTAAAGATCTCATGTGAATACCTGTTGCTTTCCTACTGGCAACAAACATGCTCTTGATTTTTGTGTATTTTTGTCTTTGTTTTTTGGATCTTCTACCATCTTCTGTACGCCCAGAAGTTCTTGAGCTTTGCTATTCAGGGTAGCAAGGGATAATTTTCAAGATGAGCAGCTTTAAGATTTTCAGGGCTGGAGGTGAGTCAGAAACTGAAGGAACTCTCTGTTCTGTTACCTGAAAGTGTACCCGTTAAAACACTTGCTGGAGAATGTGTGCGTTTTACCAGGAGAAATAAAGCTGAAAACTAGTAATTCAGTTAATGTAGTTAAAATGTGTAGCGCTAATATATGTGCTGTTGACTGCTGTCCATATTAAAGCCAATATGTTTTAGTCACTACAGTATTTCCATTTCTCTCAACTTCTTTTTTTTTTTTTCTCCTCTCAAGTTTTCCAGTATCTTTGGTGATAATTACCTGCTAAGTGACAGAAGTCAATGGCTGAAAATGTTGAAGCAACACAAAATCATGTTAGACAAAGTTGAGGTTGTTAAAGTCTCTTCCAGGAGCTCTTCTTGCTCATTTTCGATCTTTTCAAACAGGCTTGATTGTGTGAAACACAGAAACAATTTAAAGCACTTGATCCCTGGGACTATTTGTGTGCTTAAGCTGGATCAGACACATAAGCATCTATTGAATTTCATCTTTTTTCTCTCTTAACTCTCCGGTCTCACAACTGTGTTCCATGGCTTTTGCTGACCCTTCCATCAATCTTCCTCTCCTCCAAGAAAAAGGAGTCTCTGAGATTTGTTATAATCTCCAGATCCTTATTTCTAAACATAAGAGGCCATAGCCCTGAACAAGTTGTATGAATTTTTTCCAGTATTTCATTGAGCTCTTGAACTTTTATGCATACACAAGATGGCTTTTTTCTTATTTTGGTCGTTCACTTCTGCAAAGGACTTGCTCTACACATTAATTTTGGAAAAAGGTTTAGAGTCAGTGATACGCAATATTGCAACAGTGAAGAGCTGGCATTTACTTGTATTTTAAAAGGCATGAAATGTATTCTTTGAAGAAGGGTAGAGTTAGCTGACATGCTAAAACCCAGCACTGCAGGACTCATACACGATTTCAAAGTAGATGGTAACCATAACAATAGAAACTTGCATTATAGTCTGCTTAAATTCGGGGGGGTGGGGGGGTGGGATAATTATGCTGATCTTCATCCTCATTGTCTTCCATGTTTGATTATTTTCCATACTAACTTCTTCTGTTTGTCTAGAATATTTTCAAATGCTGAAATTTGAGTGATTTCCTGTGTATTGAAGACCTCTTCCCGTGATGATACATTTTATTTCCAGAATGTTCTGATAATCAATCAGTTTATTTTCCTTTATTTCTTGCATCTCTGTTTCCTTATGCCCTTCAAACATTTGCAGACTGTTGCATCTTTTAATTTTCGCTTAGCCAGTGTACAAGCAGCATGACAATATTTGGCTCTGTGATCTTCCTCCGTAAATTTGTCCTTACAGAGTTGCTTACGATTCTTCTACCTTTACTTAATGACTGCCAATTCACCTGCTTATTTTTAGTATTGAACTTAAAGGTGTATTTCTTGTGAAATTTTACTGGGATCTTGCCAACTGTATGTATTTCTTCATAGTGTTATGCTACTTCTTTCTGTGCCTATACAATCAAAATTGTATTGTTTTAATTTATTGCCATAATGTCTGTTAAAATATAGGTACACTCTCTAAATGGCATGTAATTTCTCTCTGTATGTTCAGCAAAAACTTTTTAGGGCATTCTGGCTTGGATTGATTTCATGTAATTTTTTTCCTGTATACTTTTGGTTTCAATTGTGTAACAAATGTATTTGTTGCTTTTTATCAGGCATTTCAGGGTTTCTAAGAAAATATTTCTGATTTTATTTTTTCTACCGTTCTGGTGAACTGCTGTGAATTTTCACACAGACATAAGCACCTATCTTTTGAAATCTGTGAATATAAGACATGCAGATAGTATGGAAAGACGATTTAGCCATCTCTCAATTTAAATTTTCTAGTATTTTCTAAACTATATCTTACTAGTAGCAATATACAGTAATTTATATGAACATAAGGGATTTTATAGATAAACAGACCTCAATGACTCAGTATCTAGTTTATTTTTAATATGTTTAATTAGCAATTACATACCAGATAGCTTCTATTAATTTAATTTTATTAAAGGAATCGTGAATGTAAGTTAAATAAAGAATACCTGGGGAAAAATCAGTTATAATACACATTGGAATCACTTGCCATTAAAGAAGCCCCTGTACTTTTGCATAGTTCAAGTACTTTTGCATTAGGTAGAACCTGATTCATCATAGTTAATGTAATTTGCTAGGTAGCAACTTTTAAAAGGGAATGGCATTTAAAAAAACAAGTATGCTGCTAATTTCCTAATCTCATTTTGGGAAACTGTCCTCAGTTTCAGGTCATCTATTCCATTTCAGTAAAATATCAACAGGTTTTCATAGTTATCCAGTTGGAATTTTGTAACCAATGGCATATTTGTTATGTTCTTTTGAAACAACATTTAATTAGTGCATTTTATTGACACTGAAAACAGAGTTAAAATAATGGTCTGCAAATACATTTAAAGCAATAGTGCTTACAAAGCAGAAGAAACTTTACTAGTTTATCTGCTGCTACAGAAACTTCTTTCAGTAGGAAGTAAACACAACACAAATAAACCTTAGATAATCTCAGTTATTAAAAAATGGACATGGGTTGAACAGAAAGATAAAGGTTCTGCCAGCGTTCTGCTTTTAAGCACCTATGAGAAAGCTTTCAAGGATATGCTGTATAAATTTGGGTTCTGTCATAAGTATGACTAAATATTTCATGAGTCCTGCCTCTACATTGCGAATAATTGCAGTGTTTATAATAAGTAGATTTCAAGCTAATTTTTATTGACTTGTTAAAATTTATCACTTTGCCTGTATTTTCAAAAGCAAAATTATTCCCCAAATGCAGAAAATTTAAAAAGAAGTGTCTTTTGGTGAATCATTTGTAAGTCATGCTTGCTGCTTTTTCAAATGAACTTTACAGAGCTTTGAACTGGATTGTTTCTCTTCACGACCTTAAAATGATTCCTTTTTTATTTCAGAACTGGATAGTGTGGAAAGGTGTCTCTGAACTCTGAACATCAGACATAACAGTACATAGAAATCTTGTAAGACAGCTTTTCAGACTGTAAGGAACTCTGGTGCTTGTGAATGTTCCTCTGCTGAAGCTGGCAGTTTTCTACTGTACAATCACCCATAACTACCAGGATTGGTGAGGCCACACCTGAAGAACTGTGTTCAGTTCTGAGCTCCCCAGTACAAGAGAGACACAGACGTACTGGGAAGAGTCCAGAGAAGGGCCACCTCTCTTACGAGAAAGGCTGAGAGGCCTGAAACTGGTTAGCCTGGTGAAGAGAAGGCTTGGGGGATCTTTTCCATGTATACAAATATCTGATGGGAAAACAGGGCCAGGCTTTTTTCAGTGGTGTCCAGCAACAGAACAATAGGCAATTGTCACCAGTGCTCCACTTATACCCATTGTTTACTGTCCTGTCATTTGACATCAAGTGAAACAGTGGAGGTTCTGCAAGAAGATCAGAAAACACTGCTTTACTGTGGGAGAGACTAAGCACTGGCACAGGGTGGCCAGGGTGGTAGTGAAGTCTCCATCCTTGGAGATATCCAAAAGCTGTCTGCACATGGTCCTAGGCAATCAACTCTAGGTGGCCCTGCAGGGGTTTTGGTGTTGCACCAAATGAATTCCAGAAGTTCCTTCCTGGTTAGTGACACAGAATTAAAATGTGCAATTGATAACATTGATGCACAATTTGGCTACCTTTTCTCAGTCTCTTACAGTCAAGAAAAATAGTGATAGTAACAGATTATCAGTAAAATCAGGCTTTTTGCTAAAAGTCTAGCTGAGTTCAAGCAATCAAGTAGTAAATAACATGCTTTTGCCGTTCCTGGATTCATCTTGAGAAAGGGTAATTGAGGTATATAAGTGCTCTCAGATCTACTTCAAATCAGCATTAATAAAGACTGTGGCAGCTTATGATGCAGGATAGCAGTCTAGAAAATGGTGTCATAGCAATATTGTTGTGTTCACATAAAACCTTAGTGGGGTGGCTGTTTTCAAAACTGATGATTACAGTATTCTGTAATGGTTATAAATACACCTGTTCTCCTTTGTTTGGGGTTAGATATTTGAAGTTTTAAAATTTTATACATGCTTTGTATCACACACCAAAAAAACCCCCACACAAACAAACAAACAAAAAAGCCTAACCAAAACCCAAAGTACATATTTAAAGTGAGAACTGATGCTTGTCCACTCGACTCCAAGAACTGGACATTCTAAAGAGAAACTAAGCATTGCAAACCTCAAAATGTCTAAGAAGAAAACAAAGTGGTGCCACAAGTACAAGTGTTTCTAAAGTCATAGGATGCGCGTTCTCTGACATGTGAGAAGTACAGTATTTCCTAGAAAAAACAAGCATATAAATGAATTTGTATCATCTGCTCTCAGAATACAGGCAGGTGTAAAATCTATGGCTGAGTAGATGGGAAAAACCACCTCCCTTGATCAGCTGGCAGCATTCTTTCTAATATAACCCAGCGTACTGTTAACCACCCTTGTGGCAAGTGTCAAGGATAAGGGTTGTTAATATTAGAATTGGATTGATAGATCTGAGACTTCAGCAATTTGTTGAGAAACTTTCTGGGTTTGAGTGGCTTGATCCATTTATTTAAAAAAAATATATACGGAAGAAAGAAGATATTTTCATTTTGCTAGCTTAATGTTAAGAAATGTCAGGTACCATTTTTCTTTTCTTTAATTCTCTGAAATTCATAGTTTTAGTGAATGATCATTGTTCTGGTACTTTTGTTTGCGGTAGGAATTCCAACATTTCTTTAGCAAACTGCTTCATTAGGAGCCTGACTGTTTACAGTCAAGGATTGTCTCTTTTATTAGTGCTCAGAAGACAGACCTGGCAGGGTGCAGCATGTTTGTACAAGATTCCAGCTATTAGAAGCATTTTCTCATGGTCTCCAGTCACTTGGAACTTGATGAAGATCTGACCTGAAACTGATGGTATGTGTGTGTAGGCTGCAGAAAATACATAGTATTAGTACCAGAATAAAGGTAGCTTGAAGAAGGTGTTTCATGAATACTATCTCATTAACATTCACTAGTTAAATGACTATTGTAAGGAATTTGAAATATATCTTAGCCTTTCTGGAAGGTCAAATTAGTCCTCTAATCCTTTATACTCCACACCTCTGTAATGGCAGTGTTGTCAAAATTAGTGTAAAATTCAGAGGGGAGAGATATTAAAATGCCAAGTAAGGTGTCTCAAAGCAACACTCCTCAAATTTCTTATCTATTAAAGGGATGCTAGTGTAACTTTATCAAAGAAATAGACTGAAAATATTTAAATGGGGAGAAAAAAGAACATGTGATGACACAACCTCCTTGTATGAGTTTTGCTAGGTCACTCTATTGAGGTATTCTCACTAGCCATTGTTTAACAAGTTTACTGAACTATTGAGTAAGAAAATCAAACAACACAGACCTGAAAATACTTGCCATAGCCATGTCCAGAGAGCGCAACAGAGAAGAAAACTGGTGTTAGGACATTTTTACAATTAAGAAATATGTCTTAACAGTATTCAGGAATCTAGTGAGAGAGGCTTGGTTTGAACTGAGTCATTACCCAGTTAAAAATAACCTTTCCAGGTCATGTCATTTTGTTTGCCGCAGTGAAATAAGTTTATTTCAGCAGAATGAAGCTGTTATTAGCTTGGCAGAGTCCACTTGTCAGAATTTCATGGAGCAGAACACCGTTTGGCTTGGAAATTCAATAAATACTGTAATGTGAGAGGAGTTAAACTCCAAGGGCTGAAGGGGCACAGTGTGGGGAATTTGTCACTAACGCATTGTTTGACACTACTGTTGAGAAAATATCAGGCTTTATTAAGAATGATCATTAAAAATCAGGCAGACATCTCTCTCACAATAAATGCTCGTGTTAAATATACGGATGGAATATATTTTTTCAATATCAAAGCTGAATAGCAGTATTTTGAAAACTAAATAATTACTTTGCACTTCTAATTTTACTCACCTCATTTCTCCTATATGCATTTCTTCTAATACTGGGATTAGTAGTGGGATGGTTTAGCATGGTTGAAGGAAATCTACAATTAAATGTAATCCAACTGTTATTTTTTAAAACCGCATGGGAGAATTTGCTCAGTGCTGTGTATTTGTCTGAAATGTGGGAGGCTGGTGTTCTATCTCCAGTGAGAGAGGAACAGGCAAACTAATTGCTTTCCCTGCAAGGTGACACTATGCAATTCAGTCATGTGATAATTTTAGAGGCCGGGATGAGATAGTCAGCAAAAACTGGTTGGAGTGCCCTCCAGCTATCCACACTTTCTGCTTGTACTTGGAACACTATCATTTGAAATAACTCTTTAAACTATTGCCTGTTCGAACAAAAAGATTACCTGTGGGAATAAGTGATGGAGTAATTTCATTTTTCTAGTCATATGCGATAACATTTATAAACAATGAGCTAATTAACCATTGGATATGTGGCGGAATAATGATTACATGAAGTCATTCTGTCAACACTGTATGTTTTTATATAAAAAAGTGTACATCTGAAATAGGAGTTACTGTCTTGATACTGAAGTACTAGTTGAAATAGAATGCCTTGTACTATGTAGAAATCAGATGAAGCTATTTTAGTAATTCTGCCAAGTATTAAAATCTGGTAATTTCTAGAAGGTGCAGGATTCCTGTGAGGGAATCAAATGGTGCATCACAGCAGGAGAAGGTTATTAACACATTCTAATATATATTAACTATCTTTTCCTGAATTTATTCTTTCTGAGCTGTTCTGTCTGTTTCCCTTTGTCATCTAAAATTCGTGCTGTTCATTTCCAGCCACACTCAACGTTTATGTGAGGGTGCAAAGTGAGCCTTAAACCTTTCACAGACAGTGGGAAATGTTTGGGTTTTGTGCAGAAGAATGCCAAAGATGTTTATATAGTTTTAGAAAGCCTTAAAATTGATATGCGAGAGTTGTCTACATACTTCTAGAGAGTTAAAATTATGTTATCTGTATCATCATTTCATAACCATTCTTCCTAGTATGACATGACTAAATCCAAAGATCACACTGTGGTTCATTTGATTGAAGTACTACCTTCAGTATTATTCTTGGATAATGTTAGCATGCTTCTTTGTATGACTTGAGGAAAAAAAAAAAAAAAAAAGTGACATTTGAAAAAAATACAGTGTTTTCATGTTTGTTGTTTATTTTTTTATTATATTTTCTTTTTTCTTTAGTATGCTTGTATTTTTTTTTTCCAAAATAGTAGTGTTCTGGATTTTTTTTCAGTCTGAATAGAATTATGTTGTCTTCACTGCTCTTGTGTGATTCAGAAATAGTTGCATTGCAGGTAATACATCTGTATGTACTATTCAGACAGCTATCTTGAAGATGGCAATAACTGAGTGCACAAATCTACTCCCAGATAAACATTATAGCGTAGTTTCTGAACTTTGTTTTGCTTAGGGTAGGACACAACTCTGATTTAAAAGTAAGTGTTCTCGTATTTTCCTTGGAAGACGTTGCCTTGAAGTAACTTACTCATTTAATTGTACCAGAAAGCTCCACTTGTCTTAAAATGTGTGTCTAAATGTTGAGACTGGTGATTTGTACTTTTTAATTGCGACCCTGTATTTGAATAAAATAGTTTAGCAAAAGGCCTTCCATATACTAAAAATCTCTATAAATTTTATGAAATTATTTTTTGTAAAATAAAAAGCAAACACCTTAATGACCAAGTCTTTTTCATTTGGTTAGTAGTTATAACTGTAGTTGGACACAGAAGGTATCATTCACAATTTAGTAGTTCCTTGAAGGGTTTTTAGCTCGGCAAGATGTGTATACTTACGGTAGGTATATGAATATAGCTTACCAAAAGAAGCTCTTCTGTGATATCCTGAAGCAGCAATAAAGAAACACACCAGAATAATTGACACAGTTTACTGGCATTTCACAGTTTATATACTGTCACATCTATATTAGCTTTTAGCAGCGGTGCATACTGGTGTCTAAAGATACTTACTTTTTATTTTTTGTTCATTCACTTAGTGCACGTAGTGTTATCTTGAAGTTTTGTGGGTTTTTGATTAATACTAAAATGATAATTTTTAAATTGGGTTTTTTAAAGTCATATTACTTCAGGAAATAACCACAAGGAGATTTTATAAAGAAAGCATGAATTATATACACCATAGTATTCAGAAATGATGACATTGTATGGGGGTGGTTTTAATTGATCTTTACAGAATACTTTCTCTTTTATTCAGAATGAATTTTGATTGTTAGTCTTTCCAGCTTCTTCAGCACTAGCAGATATTGTACTTAGATCCCAAGGGCAGCCAAAGGCTTACATTCTAAATGACCTGATCCCTTGGCTTCACATACTACAATTTTTAAAAGAAATAAAAGGATATTTCAGCTCTCAAGGGAAAAAAAAATGCATTTTCTTGGTGTTGTAATCACCACCACTTATGTACTGAGATGATCTGGATATTTCCCAGGCAATATTGAAACTTGTACATGTTGTCAGTATTATAATAGATTTATGCTTTTATAAATAAGATTGTATTAAAATTTGATCGAATCCAGGCGTTCCCAGATGCTGTTTGCAATGTTCTCACCAAGCATTCTACTTTGATATTTTTGGTTACGTCTAAGTGGAGGGATTATGTTGTGGGTCTTCCTTACATTTATGTCTGCAAGAGCCACCTGTTTGATCTTTTTGTCCCTCACAGAACTGTTTGGCATGTGGTCATTTGAGACACCTCTGTTTTGTCTAGAACTGCAACAAAAAATAACCAGTGATTGCATATACCCACCCCTAAGGTGGACAAGTTGCTGTTCCAGATTTCTATGTTATATTAAAAACATGGCCAGAATTACTATGTCTCAAACTTGTTTTTTAAAATCTGTAGTTAAATTTTAAATTCAGAGAAGGATTAATGGATGCAGAAGAGTGTGACTGTAGGAGTATCCAGGGCACTGAGACTGGTAGAGTCCAAATACGGGGTGGGCTTGGGTATGCCAGAGTGGTGGTTTTTTCTCAACGTGGTTGATTGTAGGCTAAGAAATACAGAGTAAAGCTCTAGACCCATCCGCAAGGCATAGACAGTAATAGTGCTTGGAGGTACTTCTGCACAAGGAAATTTAAATAAATATGTGTTACGAGCAAGAAAAGAGTTTTGAGTCAGGGAATTTCACAGAATTTAGTTAATTTCCAAATTATGTACCATTGACTCTGGTATTGAGAAATAAAGGTAAGGAATGGAAAAAAAGCAGACAAATGCACCTCAGCTCCTCTCCAGACACCTCCTTCACACTCCATTTTTTCCAACAGTCCCCTCTCTGCACATTTCTGCCTGTGCCTTTGGTGAGGTGACAGGTGGCACAGCAGGTCGGGTCAGTGCCTCGCGGTTTCTTTTCCTGTTTTGTCCCTTCTTGTTTTTTGCTCAGCTGCTCCAGCGTGAGCCTTTCCATGGGCTGCTGTCCCCTGGAAGGTGTACTTTCCTTCTGTGTCTGTGTTCGTCCCAGCCTGAGCATATCTTAGCTGCAGCCCTGCTCAGGCATGTCCTTGCTTGGGCATCAGTTTTCCCCAGGTGTGCTTGGGCATCTCTTTGCTGTAGTCCAGCTCGGGCATCTCCTCCTGTGCCTCCTTTTTCTGCAGGAACCCTCCTGCCCTGGTGACTCTTTTCCTCTCCTCCGGCATCATGTCTGCCCCAGCTTGAGCCTCTCCTCTTTGATCTTTCTTTTCCCTGGCAGTGACTTCCCTTTCTTAAATACGCTGTTATAGTGACACCACAAACTCATCGGGTTGCTTCGGTTTTGGCATGGGGTGGGTGAGTTTTGGGTGTGGTGGAGCTGGCTGACAGCGGCTGTGACTGGCCCAGGGTGGCGGCTGCTCGCTTCTGGCAGGGGTGGCCCTGCAGCCGTGCCTCCCCCTCCCAGGCCTGGCCCGCTCTGCCCTGTGCAGCATGAGGACTGCGGTCCCCTCCTGGTTAGTGTGTGAGGACAACTTGTTGTCCATCAAGGTTGGTGTTTGGTGTGACACACTCTTCTGCAGAGAGCTGATTTCACCTGATTGAAAAGGAAGACATAAAAAGAGAAAAATGCCACCGTGAATGGTGTGTGTGTACAATAATGCCAGCTCAGGAGTTGTGGTTTTCATTGAGTGTGGGTGAACAGCAGTGCCTTACTTGCTTGTCCTTTGTAATCCTGAAGGGAAGGCTACAATAATAGCTTCTTTAAGTTTCCTTCCTGAAGGTTAGGAAGGGCTCATATTCCTTTGGAAATCACTCCTGTATGTTTTGTTCCCCAAACAGCAATATTTCCAGTATTGCTTCACAGATGAGATCTTACAGCTTTATTTTTCCAACCTTCAGTAGCTTTTCTTTTTCTCAGATGGTTGCCATGTGTAGAAGTGGATCCCACTGCAGCAGTAGTTAAAAGGGATATGGAGAATATGGATGTTCACATTCAACTTCATTTGAAGGCAATGTGCTAATAAATGCGATGCTCTGACTGTGCACTGCTGACTGGGAGGGATGCTGAGACACATATGGTTCATTGTAGCAGCCTTCTTTGTATGGGCTGAAGTAGAGGTCTGCTTGACAAACTAGCCTCTATTGCTCAGGCCATGGGATATTAAATGGAATATTAAACAATAGCAAGTAAGAAAGTCCTGATGCATTCTGGAATGACTTATGATGACACATGCCAACACTGTATCAGGTATAAGTAACAAGGAATTCAGATGTTTTTGTGCTTTAAACAGTCAGACACATACAACAGCAAAACTGAATGAAATATTTCACGTATTTTAACAATTGCTCTTTGAATTTATATTCCTGACAGTGCTGTTATTCTTTTGTGTGAACTGACACTGCTGTTACTTCATCCATTTATCAGTGTGTGCTAACTTACTGTCTTGCTCTAAGCAGATGTCAAATTGAAAAAAACCACAGTTCACATTTTTCAACCCGATAACTTACTTAAATAATAGGATAAACAACTGTGCCTCTGAGTAAGTTGTTTTGTTGGGTTAGGTTTTTTTTTTTCTTAATTAATTATTTTGCTGTCTATTTCTTGGGACCTCTCTTCCTATAGCTTTTCAGCCATAATTGAGGAAGAACTCTTGCTTAAAAAAAGAAATCATATGGTGTCACTTAAGTTTCAGATGAACATTGTCTTTTGTCATTGAAGCATGATGTAATCTGAAGAAGCAAACGTTTAGGAATCAGTTTATATACTTTTATTTTACGAGGATTGTGTGTCCCTGTATGTGCCCAGAGGCGTCTATGTGTTTATGGACACCAGTTGTTTGAACCTGTGAGAGGTGACATAGTAGATTGTCCAAGGTAGTGCTTTTTTTCCAGACTGCCTTCAGAAGATTCAACAAAAGGATCTGTAGATTCCCATGGGTCTTGGGACCACCAGACATTGCTATAGTGGTTTGGAAATGCTCTCCCTAGCCAGAACAACCAGTTGTTTCAAGTCAGAGGTAAAGAAAGTAAGACTGAATCCTTCTATTTAGACAGAAGTTGCTCTTTTTTCCTGACACTGAAGAATAAGTCGTTCTCACAGTTCACGATGTAAATCTCACCTTGAGGTGCATCCTGTGAGCTAGCAACAATGAACCACCTGTCTATCAGCAGCTTACTGCTTATCACTGCAAACGTAGTACGCAAACCTTTGCTTTACACCTCTGAAGAGACAGTATTTCTCTGTGTCCTTATGTTTAGTTACTGATAGAATCAGCGTAAGCTTAAGGAAGTCATATTCTGAATCCAGAACTGTAGGAATTTAAATGGATTGTAAAGACTAATTACTTTATTGCATTTGTTAGAGCAGGTACCTTTAAGCTTTGTTTTGTGTCAGTGCATATTTAAACAAAAATGCCAAAAAGATTTGCACACATGATCACAACATAAATGGGGATGAGAAGTGCAAACTTTGGGGGATGAAACATACTGATTGAAAGCATATATGAAAAGCAGAAATGCTTTTCAAACCTGACAGCATATAAAAAATAGTGTGATTTTAGAAACCTTTCAGATGGTACTAACATTAAATCACATTAAAATAAGCAAGCATATTTTGTTTTGAAAAGGCAAACCAGGTTCCATGTTTGAAAATCTACTAAAAAGTTTTTCTCAGATTTTGTTTTGGAAAGATTTATTAGCAGCTGCAAAGTAAGCAATGTTGTGTTCAAGAACCAGCCCTGCTAATTTGTAAAACACATGTTTGTTTTTATGTGTTTGTAGGTTGTCCTTTTAAACCATGAATGCACATGCAGAATATTCCATTGGTTGCACAGTGATTAGACTGTTAAGAGGGCTCCTAAGGGAACAAAATGTTTTGACACTCGTTTAACTTTATGGCACTAATGTTTTTGCTCAAATGAATGGGAAGACTCTTGCTCTTAAATTTCAGTAGGTGAGGTGTTTGTTTGTGGCTGTAAAAATTTAGCTGTTTTGCAAGGAGGCTTTCCTTTTGTCCTTTTTCCTTTTTCCATTGTCTTTGATACACAGCTTGTACCTCCAAATCCAGGCTATATGTGTGTGTATGTTCTCTGTATTCAGGATGAGGACAGAGAATATTTGAGAACATTTAAAATTGTCTGGGACATAAAATACTGGAAAGGTGTATGAGGGCTGACTGAAATTGTGGCTAGCAGTAGGAGCATTAGTGATGGATCTTGATTCTGCTCTTCCACCATGAGGTCATGGTGATTTGCAGCCTTTAATGTATTACATTTCTTGGCCTTTTAGTCTAGATGCTAGTTTGGCTTGTTCTGCAACAATTTGAATGAGGATTATGTGAGCAGAGGGGATTGTATGGTTGCCAAAACTATAAAATATAACAGCTTAGACTATTTTCAATAAGGAAAAATGGCTGCACATCTGAACACTAATAAGAAAAAGTTTTCACTGTTTAGTTAAGGAGAAAAGGTAATAAAATAAGGAGGGCTGTAAATGAAAGGTAACAGTCTTAATACTGTGATACGGCTGTTCTTAAATGGATATTCAATATTATCAGGGTCTGTAGTTCATTATTCTTCTTCCTTTACCAATTACATAAACTGTAGAAGATTAAGAATATACTGTTATGAAAATAACAGGATTTGTATTACTGCGTGAAGTTTTGGTATGCATCTAAAAAGGGGAGAAATGCCAGCCACCTGAAATAGTAACTTTTAGAAATCTGGGTACCTGATGTTTTCTTGAGGACTTCGATATTTTCTTGCCTAATTAAGAATTTAATGATGCAGGTAGCTTTGTGTGTGGTGTTTGGTTGTTGGGGTTTTGTTTTGGTGGTTTTTTTTTGTGTTGTGGTGTCCCGTGTCCGTTCCCCCCACCCCCCCACCCCCAGGAGATAATATTAGAAGATAATATTAGAGTTACTGCATTATTTTTGTAAGGGATCCTGGAACTGTTTGGCTGACCATGTATATAGCCTCATGGTTTAGAACTATTGAGATGGTTCAGAAATACCTGTTCTGACTCAACCTTCCATTTGCTATAATTTTGAGAAACTTGCAGAGGTCACAGGAGAAGTGTTCTTATCCATGTATTGCTCCTTGTTGAAAAGCCAAAATTTTAGACTAGCTCACCAAACTTTACTAGCAGGAAAAACAAAACCCCAGAACCTCAAAACATTTAATTGAGTCTTACTGTTTTGTTTTTTTGTTTGTTTTTTTTTTTTTTCCAACTGGTAAAATAGGGTTTGAAAATACGTATTTTCTGTAAAATACGGTTTGAAACCAGTGTGTTTTTTATTCAGTGGGCTTACTTCTTTCACTCAACTAGAGTAAGTCTGGCAGCGTTATTCACAGCTGATGACTGATTCATCATGTCAACTTGGACTTCTTGTTATGCGTACCTACAAAGTTCAGTTGCATAGTTTCTTTAAAAAAAAAAAAACAAACAACAACCAACCCAAAACAAATGTTGAAATTATTGCCAAATCACAGTGGTAGCTGTTCATATGCAGTTTGCCTGGGCTTAGATGAGTGTGAAAGTTAAGACAATATCAAGACTCTGTTACGAATAGTTACACATAGTCAATTAATTACCCATTAGGTTTAGGCCTTCTTCCAAGTAAAATAGGATCAAGATGTCTTAGTAGTATTTGTCAGAGGAATAAATCAATGATTTTTGTCAAACAGTGCTGTGCACAGAACAGAAAAAAGGGTAGCAAAATGCTAGAACAAGTCAAGGAATGCACATACTGGCTTTAAGCAATTTTTCTTTAAGGGAAGTAAGAGTTGACATGCTTGTTCTGTGTTGACCTCTTTGTACAAGTGTAAATGAGACACTTGTAATGTCATGATAATTTCTTTTAAGATTTAAATAATTGTTCGGTAGCCCTTAGAAAGCAAGAAAGTTTGAGTGTTACGGACACAGAGGTTGGTGCTGGTAGTGTACTTTCAATGTAAGAACACTGTGCTTGGGCTTTACATACCATAGAGCTCACACAGCATTAAGAGGAAATATTCTAAAGGAATGTGCATGTGTGATGTGTTCTTCTTTCCTTGGAGAAAGGACTAAAGATGTTACTTTCCCCATTACTGTCACTTTCCAGTACCTAGAAAATTAATCTCTAGCATCACTTACTTCTGTTCCAGTTTTTCATAAATAACTTTCTGTTTAAAAAATAATGAAGAACTAGTCGTCCAAGTTTCTTTGGTAAATAGTTTTGTGATTTGGTAGCTGACAATGCTGCAGGTTCTGAGGGGAGCAAAGAAAGGAATGATACTTTTTTGCTTAAAAAGCTTGTTAAGTCAGTGTGCATGTTCCAGGTTTTCCCACTGGGGGAGCTGTGACTTGCAAGACACACTTCTGTATCTGTGGTTAGGGTTATGGCATGAAAATGTTCTGTAATAAGAAAGACCTATTGCATGGTGAATCAAAAGATATTCCATTTTAAGTATCAAAGTTGGGTAAGGTAAAAACAAAAAGGAGATTAAACATCTTTTCACGCTATACCCAAGTAATATGTAGTTAGTATTAAACTATACTTCACTGTAGGAGGATCTCTATCCCTCTTAAAAAAAGAAGCACTCTTTATCGAGTAGTAGCCAAGCCAGAAAATCACACTTAGAAATCTCATACATCCTTCTGAGAAAAAATAGCCTTCTCTGTCAAAGATTTCCATGTGAATATTATAAATATTTCATTGAAAGTTAATCTTACCAGGAAAGTTGAAATAAAAGGACAGGTAAAAGATGACAGGATTGAAAGACAAACATCCTGTGTGGAGGCCACTAGTGAAGATTATTTCAGTGTTCCTAAAAGGTATTACTTTTGTTGCCTTCTTGTGTTGGGCAAGTGTTCTGGTTTCATGAAGAAATGCGGCAACTCACTGCTAAATAGCACAATACTTTTTTTTGTTTGTTTTGTTTTGTTTGTTGGTTTTATTTTTAGTGTGCCATTCTGCTGGTCCAATTATATTAAAGGTTCATATATACCTCCCTGCATCCTTTTTTACCTAGTAATCTCGACGTTTGTGGTCAACTGTGCCATACTATGTGCAAGTAGCAGATTAGCACTTATGAAGCAATTTTATTTCTGCCAAACTTGGAAGTTAAAGCCATTTACAATTCAGGTGAGAAGAAACATCATTCGACACCAGACAGACTATTTCAGTTTGATTTTGATTGTTACTTTAGCTTTCTAAATTTAAATAGATTTTTGGACATGTTAAATAAAAACTGAGAAAACTTTAATTAAGAATATGTCAAGACAGAAGTTTTCCATTTTTGAAAAAGGTATTTATATTATGTTCTCCCAGTCTAAGACTGACAGTGACATTAAACCATGAACTGTTCTGATTTACTGAATCTACTGGAGGGTTTTCTTCAGGCTGGAGAGCGGATCAGTCTTACTCTTTTTCTTCGCTGTAAACTAAATAAAGCCTTTTAAGTCTGCAAGGATAGCACTGTTCTTTTCTATTTTACGGTGGGAGGAGAAAATCAGAGAAACTAGCTATCTGTCAGCCTCAAATACTGATTTAAAACTAAATTATGCAAAGCTCATTTTATAACTTTTAGCTTTTATAAATGACTGGGTACTATGGTAGAAGTACATTTATGAAAGCCCTTACTGTCCTCTCAGATGAGTATCTGAACTATCTCAAAAGACCGTGTTGTGATTTTGTGGCATAATATAAAGAATACTTAGGACATTTTACTCTCAGCCTTGTTTTTCTGAGTGATAGATAGCATCCTTTGTCTCAGACCACTTTCTTCTTAGTTTTCCAACAAAATTAGAGTTGGTTTTGATTTTAATTGAGTAGACTACTGCTGAGGTTTGGTGTGAGATCTTTTAAGGAAGTGTGTAGTTTTTACAAAGTGATTAGCAGTACTTCAATGCTGACATTGTTAAAATAGTTTGGATCAGACCATTCTACTCACACAATTCACCTTTTGTCATTTTAGTGTGCTCAGATTTCTACTGTTAGGGAGGTTTCACGTTTGTAGTTATTGCTTGCTGCTGTGAGCAAAAGCATTCTTTCCAAGGTTTCTCCCAAGCCTTTACTGTTAAGGTTTGGGTGATTTGTTGGGGTTGGGTTGGGTTGTGTTGATTGTGTTTTTGTGTGTGTCTCTGTGTGTGTGTCTCTGTCTCTCTGTCTCTGTCTCTCTGTGTCTCTGTGCTTCTCTCAGTGCTTGTCTGTGTGTGTCTCTGTGTCTCTGTGTGTGTCTCTGTGTCTCTGTGTGTGTCTCCGTGTGTCTGTGTGTGTCGGTGGTTTGGATCTGTCTTTTTTTACTTTTCATAGGAAACTCCAAGACTGACATCAGGTATACCAAGGGGATTTATTTATTCCTGAAATACAGAAGGTCATTAGATATCCTTTAATGCTTTCTCTAAGCTTGATGATCAGCAAATTTGGGAAACTTAGTGTCTTGTTAGCTCATTCTTACAAGAAAGTCCTCCTTCAGTAGCTTCTCTGTGTTCAGCTATTTATGCTTGGTGCTAATATAGGTTTTGACACTAGTGTATATGTTAAATGTGAATCACTGAGTTTTTCTGAGTTTTCTGAGGAAAAACTCTCTTAGAAAATTTTAGCATATGACTAAGTGAATAATTAAAAGAAGTGGAAAACAATGCTTTTAAGAGTCTGCCTCCTGCTTGTGAAATAATTAGGCAACATTAGATTAAGAATCAAATCTGTAAAAGGCACAAATGACATGAATTGAAAATTCTATTCTGTAACTATAGGTAAAATGTTCAGAATTTACTATCAAGTTAATATGAAAACATGATTTAAAAATACATTTTTTACTGAATTCTAATCTGTTTTCTGATACCCATTATATTGTGAGATTCTTTTAAAACATCCCTTCTAAAATAGTGTGTTTTTTTACAGTATCAAAGAATAGTGGAAATATATATGATTTAATTTGGCCTAAAAGACTGCAATGTATTGGGGTTCTGTGGGAGCATGTTTTTTCTGTAGTTGCTAAACAAATAATGGAAGTTGGTCAGCCAGCTTAATTTCATGCTTTAATTTTAGAGCATAGCCTTATTCACTGGATTTTTCATTCAGCATTTTCTTACCTATATCCTTTAAAATAAGGGATAAACTGAAGCCACTGTGTAATAACCTTTGAAAGCTTCCATCATTTAACCAGTCCTGGAGATCATGTTTTATGATAAACAAAGTGTTGCTCTACAATAGACAATTGGCAGAACACAGTCTTTTCAAATCATTTAATTGTGGATTGCTAGTTTTGTTTGCTACAAAAAGATGAGTTTGTGTACACTTGCCACACTTAGGGAATTTTTTCCCCTCAATTTTTTGGAGTTCTGTGCAGGCTCTTAATTTTTACAATATCTGTGAACAAAACATGTTTACAATAAGCTCCATGAGTAAATACCGAGTTTTACAAATAATAATATGCAGTGATTCACATTTTACTCTTCACATTTTTTAAAATTATATTATGTGGTCATTAAACTGGTGCTTTCCTTACTAGTTTGTTTATGCTGTGTATTATTATGAATACTGAAAAAATGCAGTACTATTTCAAGTTTTCTGTTGTTGTCATTACAGTATGAGTTTGGATTTTGGGGAGCAAGGATGTTACTTTACTTTTTTGGCATTTAATGCTAATAAAATCAAAGCAAGACTGAAAGAAACTCTTAAATCAAGAGACCATTCTTCCTTTGGTTCTATGATTTATGTTTGTTAAAGTTAGCCTGTGTTCTTCACAGCCTAGTTTATTTCCAAGGCATTGATATTTACTCCAGAATATTTCTGCTGCAATATTACAACCGTAGCCAGTAATAAAATGAGGAAAATGCCCAAATACATTAAAATGTATCTGTCTGTTGTCATAAAGGTATGTCCCAATCCATTAACAATTTTTTTACTATTATAATTTTCCCACTATATTTTATTATGATTGTTAATAAGGATTAATTTGATATTAATATTTTAGAAAAAATGTATAAACCAGAATTTTACAAATTTGAATGAGCAACGTTCTATATTTTACAGGTAATGATACAACTTCAAGCTGTCTATATTCAGTATGTCCTTTTTAAAATTAGAAATATTTTTCAGTTTCATCTTTAATCCTTCTAAAGGACTTCTTGGGGTTGTTTTGTATTTGTGCCAGTTTAGATCTAGGAATGAATTTCTACTTCTTACAGACATGCATTATCTAAGATCCATTACCTGAATAGTGGCCTACAGAGAAGAGAGAGGCATAGAACTTTGGCTACCATTCCAGACATTCTAAATGAGACTTCTGTCTCTCTTTTTCTAAAAAAAGTAGTTAGTAATGCCTGTTTCTTACAACATCTTCCACTGACAGAGTTAAAATTAAGGAAGCTTTCCCTCTTCCCTATTAGAATGTTTACATTACCTTAGGTCACTCGATGGATTTTTGAGGCTTTTCCCGATTTAGTTGCAGAGGGAATAGGTATTAAGAAAGGGAATGTGTGTAAGTCTTTTTTTCATAGGCCTGGAAACCTCTGTGCTTTTACATTCACCTGTGGGAAGAAGTATATAAAAAGGAAGGATCATAAGCATTAAATGAGGTGGTAGTAAAGCCTTTATCAAATGGAGGTCTGTCAGGATTCCTACATATTTACCACATATTTAACAATTATCCTTAAAATGCTCATGTAAAACTATAAGGTGCATATGTATTTAGGTTTTTATGTAATAAATATATAGCAGCTAAATAATAAATTTGATTAGTTATTTGCAATATATTTAATTTATAAGAATTTATATCATATATGTATATAAATATATGTAAGAGATATACATATATATATAAATAAATCTATATGTAAGAGATAATTATATATACACCTCGTAGTTTTACAATATAATTTTTAGGAAAATTATTAAATATAATGTAAATAGACATGTATGTTTATATACACATCACTTCCATTTCTTGTCTGTGCCATCTGCTGTCATGTCACGGTTGGCTGATAAAAATTCAACAGACCATTCATGTTCTTTGGAATGAGAACATAGTAGAAGCACTCTGGAGAATCATCCAGAAAGAACTGCTAACAAAAGCAGGTGCAGTGTGTAAGAGATAATATTTACCAGATTCAGTCCACTACAATTTTCCTTGTTTGAAGGACATGTAATACATCTTTTGAATATAGCTTTGTGTCTGCCTTTTTCATCATGTCAGGCTTGGGCAGTGAATATTGTGAACTGCAGATAATTTCTCTGAGACAGAGTGAGCTCTGCCATGAGGGCAATCTACATCCTGGTCTGTCATCTGCACTTCAAGTTTTATAATAAACCAGTGATTTTACTATGACTGAGTGATCTAAAAAGTTTTGACCCTGAAACAAATGCCTTTTCTGTAGTGGTTTTTAAATTTTATTCTGATGATGTAAGAATGTATAAGTAAAGATGTCTACATATAAATATATATCTATGTGTAAAAATACAGCCTCACCACATACATACTCCAGGCATCCACAAAAACTCTGATTTAGTGTCTGACTCAAAAGAGACATGCTGAAGTAACCTTAAGGAAAAGGTAAAGTTGCCTTTTTAGTTCCCAGTTTATTAGAAGAGCTGATTGAATTTGTGTGCCTCCACCGTGACAGAAGAAAGTCTTGCTAATACATCTACTTTTTTCATATTAAAAGGTCTACAAGAATGTCAGGAAAAAAGCATCAGTCGGTCAAATAGGTTGTGTTGTCAAAAGCCTGACTGATACTTGGTCCACTAATTCCTACCTATTGCAGTATAGATGGTGAAGTCTGACATCCCATTACAGAGTGGACATGCAAGTGTTTTCAGGTGGGGGCAATAAAAATTCTCTGAAAGATACGTTTTCAAAGGAAATGACTGTAGTTTTTAATACTTAATAGGAAGGTCCCGTGCCTTTCCTTAAAAGTGTAACTGTTTTAAATGGGAAGAGTGGCAGTCATCACTCAGGATCTAGAGAACTTGCCTCCTGGGAGTCCGTGGAGGCATCAGACAATTTACATCAGCTGCTTAATCATTATGGTTTGTTTTGATGTTTACTGGCTTTGCTGTGACTAGGTGGAGTATTTGGTATCTTAGATTCAGTTGGAGTCAGGGTCCAATGTTAAGTCTATGATACTAGAATAGGAAAGAATCCCTTTTCAGGAGAGTATTTACACATGTAGTATTTGCTCATGATGTGTTTCCTTGGAGATCCATTAATCCATAATTCACATAAATTCCACTGATGATGGCACAGGAGTAGACACCATTTTATGTGTGTGCAGTTGGATATTGTTACAGAAAAATAGTATACCTGATGTGTATGCTGGTATTTTACTCTCTAAACATGAACTCTAAACAGTAGAAATTACTTCAAATAAAATTTCACAGTCCCCAATTCCCTCCTTTCTATAGTATATTTTTAAATGTGCCTAATTTCCAAGGGATTTCAGTGTCTAAGGCCTCTTGAGTATCACTGTGAGGAAAAGGTAGGAACCACTGAGGATGGTAGCAATGGTTATGTAGTTAAAAGACTACTTCAGAGAAAAGGAAGTAAGAAACAGGGCAGAGTGTCAGCAGATTATTTTTTTAACTGTACCTCTGTAACAAAACAGTTGTAGGACATGGAAAAGATAATAAAATTGTTGAAGTAATTTAAGTAATATTTAAAGAAATGGGAATGTGAGTAATAATACTGTACACCAACAATTTCTGCGTGAGACTTAGGATGCGTTGCTTTAAACTTTCTCTAACAAGTTTGTGAATGAATTTTCACATTTATAAATTTATTTCAGTGGTAATTCTGTGCAGTGGTCTGGATTACCATGATATAAATTGATTCTAAGTGTGAGGATCAGGTATCAGCATAAGATTATTTATTTTTTATTCTCAATGAACTTCAGGAAGCCTTATCTCCACCTATTGGGAGAGGTTTAGAAAAAAACCAGCACAATATTTGTTTGAACTCATTTGATAAAGGTTTGCATCTCAGTTAGCATTTATCTCTTGCTAGATACCAACATCAATTCCAAATCAGATGGCTGTTTGGACTGTCAAGTACATGTGCTTATTTGAGATCTCAACTGCAGAAATAAAGGCAGCTTTTTAGATAAAAATGAACAAATGATTACATCAATACAATCAAATACATTCCTGAACCCACAGACAAGGTGTAGAGTGAACTCTGTATGAATACATTCAAGCCATCCTCCAATATTCATTGTAAAATTTTGGTACTTCAGTAAGTAAGTATACATCTTTGTCCTAGATCTCAAGCAGTCTCTGACACAAAGACTGGTGAAAGTTTGGGGCTTTCATTACACCATTTCAGATAAAGTTGTTTGATGTTGAAGTGTCTGTGTGACATGACTAAAGTAAAGTATGTGGACTTCTTACATTCTTAGTTTTTTAGATATGCTAAAAAGGAAAAAAAAAACAAAAAACAAACAACCATGAACAAAGAAGAGGTGAATTAGCTAAAATGAAAAAATAGTGATTTGCATTTACTTCATACTTGAAGAAGTTGACTTACAAAAAATAAAAGTAATGGTTGAAGCAAATTTTTTATTTTTTGGTTCTGGAGACTGAAAAGGCAATAGTCACATGATTTGTGAAGCTAGTCCTGGGTTCCACAATGCTAATAACTAGAAAATGACTTGTGTGATGAAAAGTTTCTAACATAGGGTAAGGTAACTGTGCACTTTGTGGACATCAAAAAGATGATAGGCTCATCTACAGCTACCTGAACAAACATGTTTGGATTTTATGTCTGTTTAAGACACAAAGTATATCTACTTTTTTTCTATTCCGTGTCTTTTAACCTGTGAGCTGCATGTATCTGTTTATACAGGCACCTTTAGCCTTCTGCTGGCAGCAGTGATGGATCTATTTTATGACATATTAGGACTGAGGAATTTTGGTTCTGGATATCAAAGGGTTAGAGATTGCTTGGAATGTATCCTTACATTTTGTCACTTGATCCATTTGTTTCTGTCATTCTAATTTGAAAATAATTAAATAAATACATAACTCTCCTGTCAATAGTGTATGTTCCAGCATCTGAGGTGAGGAAGCAATACAAACTAATACAACATCTTGACAACTGAGTAAGTTTCTTCAGTAGAAAACCACTGTTTAAAATTGATGGCATGCGGCAGCATGCAGAGTACTAAGGAAAGGAAATATTTATAGTTTTTTCTCCTGACTTCTGACCCTTAAAATTAAAGTACTTTCCCCACCCTCTCAATTGCTCTTAAACTTCAGGAAAAAGAGAGTTGCTTTTTCAGCAGAAATTGGTTTTAACAGTATTAAGGTGATGCAGGTGTCTTCTAAAGACAATAATATACATAAAAGAGTCTGAAACATTAGCTCAAATTTCATCATGCCCCCAAAATTTGTTTGCCCTTTTTATATATGCTGCTAAAGTTATGCAGAAAATCCATATTGTGGTAGCTTTCTTTACACTATTATTTTTTTTTTTTTTAACCAAAGAAGTACAGTTGGAAAGGGTTTTGAAAAAGTTTTCTGTTGACTAAATGACAAGGTCCCTAAGTCATTCACAACTGTATACTTCAAATGAGGCTTTTCAAAACATTGAAAAATTGGTTACAGCTGGCTTCACACCGACAGTTGAAAATAAAACTCCCATACCAGTCATAACTAGAAATTCAGTTTAGCTTATGCACAGTGAAAGCAACAAACATAGTTTCTTTCCAAAGAGGCGGCAGTGCCGTCAGAACTTCTAAGCTGACTTTCATGCACTGATAATTAAAAAAATAAATAAAAAAAATAAAAATATCAAAACAAAATCTTTAACTGGAAAATACATACTGCCTTTATAATGAGGTATTTCAAAGCTGTAATTGAGCATTTTGTTATAAAGATGCTAATCAATACAGAACAATACCCCTGGGACAGCACACATGCCCAGAGATACAACAGTTACAATAGAAATGCAGCGGAAACTTTGCAGGGTTAGCATTAGCTGCTCAGGCATTACTGTTTTAAAAGATGAAACGTATTGCAGTGTTCCATGTACAACTTCAGGCTCATCTTGTAGATGTATATTAAAAAAATAGATACTTTATCATCAGTATAAATTATCAGAATGCATTATTTTAAAAAATAAATAAGCTTTTCTGCATCTAGGCAGATTCTTAGGTAAAACAAATTACTCTGAGTAAAGGGAATCAGAAGAGGAATTGTCTTTGTAGGTTATTTTGTGGGGGTTGGGTGGTTTGGTGTTTGTTGTTTTTTTTTTTCTTTTTAATTTCTGAAATGTCATTATTTGCAGCTCCTTCTAAAATTCTCTGTTGATATTTTCTCTCTGTGGGGCAGTGCTAACACTCCAGCAGGAATGGTTGAGTCCTGAGTAACCACTGCCATTTTCAGCCCTCTTTCATAGTGTAATGTGCACAGCTTTGGGGTTTCCTCAGGAGACTGGCAGCCAGTCTTGTGGCATGGAGATTGTTGAGACAGGGCTTCCTGTGGAATTTGGGTATTGCTGTCAGATCAGTGGCATCTTTATGGTGAGGGAGCACAGTAATTTTTATCTGCCAGTGTTTGGGAAGCAGTGTTGTGGTAACACAAAAGCTAATGGTGCTAATACAGCGAATTCCATAAAACTACACAGCATGTTTTCCCCAAGTATAATAAATAGTGTTATTTCACATTCTAATGAGAGAATTAATGCAAGCCGAGTCTTTGAAAATTCTGAAATATTTCAATGGGACTGTCTGAAGGCTTAAAGTTACTGTGTACTTTCTTACAGGACACTAGCTTTTGTGATGACAGCATGTGGTATTTTGTACTTTGATTTCTGGTACAAAGCACCAGTGTAAAATTCTAAAATGTTTTTTTGGTAGCCACCTACATGAAATCTTAATGTTTTGTTAGTTCTGGCTAAATATAAGGAAGTGTGTACATGAGGCTAGGCGTTTTCTTTAGTTTGAATGTCATAGCAGTATGTTTACAGACAAATACTTTCCAGCTAGAAATGAAAAAGCAGAAGTCCTGGAAGTCTTTGCATATAAGGCATGTGTCTGAAAGGCAGACAGGTTGTCTCTTCTGTCTTTTGATACAAACGTGAACTCTGCTGATCTGTTCTTTTTGTGATTGTGTGCGTGCATGTGTGTAATGTTCTTAAACCTTCTTGCTGTGCAGATGTTGTGCTTTGCTCCTTGTTAAATGCATTGCTTTGTCTTCTATCTGTCTTTTTTTATTCTTTCTGACGCTATTATCAAAGACTGAAAGACAGAGAGCTCTAACTTAAAACACCATCGTTTATGTTTTCTCAGCTATGTATTTTTTTATAAAAGGTGACAAACATAATTAGGATAACCTCCCTTTCGTGTCCTATCTTCAGTCAGTTTGTTTCTCATTCCATTTGAGTATTCATTTAGAAGACACACTATCAACAGTGCCTACAGTTTAGTTATCTCACCAGTTTAATGCTTTATAACTTTTCTCTGATTTGTCTTGCTAATTTAAAAGGAAGATATAGCACATTGCCTGTTGCAGAAACTGTGTCATGTTTGTAACTAGTGAGAGAGGCGATTCAGCATAGTATGTATATAAGCCAATAGTATGTATGAAGTTCTTTAGCAGAATGAAACTACTGCAGTATGTGGGGAGGGAAACAATTCTTGCTAAATATGCTGTCACCTTGTATAATATTGTTGTGGATGTGCATAACCTGTCCATGTCACAATGTGCTATTGGTATCTATGTTACAGCAATATTTTCATAGCTGTATAGAGTACATTTCAAATTTATTCTTTCTTATACCCTTTGTGAAAATAGTGTTCATTTAGGAAGGTAGAATATATTCTTACTTTCTTACTGAGAACTGACCGAAAGAGGCCACAAAAGAAGCGGAAGTTTACATAATGTCAATACGCAATTGACACATTAGAAATTATCACCTTGTTGCTAAGGTCGGCACGTCTGGAAGAGAGTAAAGTCACTGTTTTTCTTTAATATCAACCCAAAACTATGAGTGCTTGGGAAACTGTTGCAAGATATAGATTTGAAATGTTTCCTGAGAAGGACATGAAAACACTGAAGAATATATGAAATATGTATAATGTATTTTAGTCTATTCTAGCAGTCTGTAACAGAGCTGTAAGAGGGTGAACGACAGGTCTAACAGGGATTTCTTTTTATTATCTGATTCTTGTAGCTAAGACATTTGAGTGCTAAGTTGCCTGGACGAAACAATGTGAATGAAAACTCCGGGTATAGAAGCTGCACCGTTTAAAAGCACAGAGGAAACATTATGTAAAAAATGAGAAATGACTGCATGTGTACTAATTAATGCTTTGTATGATCACTAACTGTTAGATTGTTAAAATAGTAATAGGTTATGATGGAAATGTTTTGTCGTTTTCAGTTTGCTTTCTAAAACAAATGCAAGAGATCTGTGGGGATACAATATTTCTGCTTCTCACTTTCCATTTGAAGGGGCTTGAGGTATAGGTTCTAAGAAGCACCTGAACTGCCACTTCAAGTGGCCATTCTAAGCCACTCATTTCTGCTAATTACAGATAAAGCTGTAGTTTTTAATATGGTTTGTAAAGAAAAACACATTTTGAATCATGCTGTCTGGGCCTGCTCATGATTTTACAATTTTATTTAGTATCCAAACTGGTTTGTCTACATTATGACATCAGTTTGGTATCTAGAAGTATACCAAGTGGTATTTGCCTTAGTAGTGAAGCTTTTAATGATAAAATATCAGTAGGCTTTGTTGACTTTTAACTCTTTTTCAGAGTTCATAGCATTACTTTTTCTTTGAGGGTAATAAAAAATACTGACTTAAAAAGAAATTTTGTAGTTCTCATTTTTTTTCCAAAAGAGGAACTGTGGACAACTGTGTGTTGTTATGCCGTATCTTAGAATGGGATATGCATAATACTTCTATTGCTTGAGGAAGTTTTTGTACTTTATTATCAAATAATTTTATAATGCCAACTACTTTTGAAAAATAACCATTTCAGCTCTCCATCTCTTCCTCTAATACGATTGTATTGCCGTCAGCAACTTTATAATAAAGTGCAGTCAGGCTAAACTAGCTGCAGCTGGATTACTGTCCTGTGTGTACTGCAGATTCACTGTCTCAGTCAGTCATGCTTCAATCTGATTAGGCAACAAGTGTATTGGATAGCATTGAAACAAAACTATGAAGTGAAAAGGAAAAAGAGAAGCCATAAAGGAAGAAATTGCAGGGTAATATAATAGATAAAAGATGCCTTGCAATGCAGGAAGTCATATTTGACGTGTTAGCTCCAGACCTGCAAATTTATTTCTAGGTTTATTTTAGTATTTGCCGTACCCAGTATGCTTCAACCAGATCCTAAAGGTGAGGCCCAACCTGAATGTTTCACAATTTCCATGCTGGAAAGACACAGAAGAGTCAAAATTCTTTTGTAACTGCTAGCTTTTTAGATGCAAGCAATGTTAGCAAGCCTATGTTATGTGCATAGCAGTGGAGTTGTAGGATCATTCTCATTACTAGGTTGTCCAAATGCCTAGCTCTGGGAGGAAGCAAACCACTAGACAATGCTGACTCTGACAGTAACTGGGGTCCCAGAAATCAGCTGCTCATTGTTCAGTATAGCTGTTCTCATTAGGAGTGGTACTTTTCTGCAGGACTTCGAGAAGCATCTGCTTGAAAGCTGGTTTTGGAGCTTGTTATCCTGGGAGTGTCTGACGAGTATGTAGTGTATGGCCCAGTGGCTTTATAAACATTTTGGTATGTGGCTCACATGCTCATAGGTTTTAGCTTGTCCTAGAAGGTGGTAGCTGCACAGCTCCAGTGTTGCTCAAGTAATGCAATAAACAGCAAAAGAAGACTTTTACAAAACTGTCTATGGCAGATAGCCTGGTACAAGTGATTTGCTCTTTAGTTTTTTGTTCTTTTGAGACAAAGGCAGAAATCACTCTGTAAATGTTTTTGTGTATAAATAGTCATTGTATTTGTTCTTAAGCCAAACTCTGGAGGAAAACAATCGTTAGACTCATAGAATCATGGAATCATGTTGGTTGGAAAAGACATTTAAGATAATCAAATCTGTTAACGTAACACTGCCAAGTCCACCACTGTATTGTGTCCCGAAGCACCACATCTACAGTTGCTACCTGCAGGAATGGTAACTCAAACACTTTCCTGGGCAATCTGTTGCAATGCTTGACAACCCTTTCAAAGATGAAATATTTCCTCATACCCAAAGCCTCCTCTGGTGTAACTTGAGGCCAGTTCTTCTTGTCCTATCACTTGTTACTTGGGAGGTGAAAACAACACCCACCTCCCTACTCCCACCCACCTGAAGGGGACTTTCAGGTAGTTGTTTACTATAAGATCTCTCCTCAGCCTCCTTTTCTCCAGGCTTAACAATGCCAGTTCCCTCAGCCCCTCCTCACTGGACTTGTTCTCTAGACCCTTCACCAGTTCATTGCTCTTCTTTGGATGCTCTCCAACACCTCAATGTCTTTCTTGTAGAGAGTGGCCTGCAATTGAACACATTGTTCAAGGTGTGGCTTCACTGAGTACAGTGTCTGTACTCAGTGAAGTACTGAGTACAGGCCTGTTGGATAAAAGTTAATTAGAAATTTGCTGTTTTCCAGGGTAGTGTTTACTTTATCTAAATACAGAAAAATAGATATTCTACAAACGTTGTGTATTTTTCACTATTTCTCTTCTGTGGCTGATGAAAGAATATAATAGTACAGATTAACCCAGATCCCTCCCCTCCCCTCCCCTCCCCTCCCCTCCCCTCCCCTCCCCTCCCCTCCCCTCCCCTCCCCTCCCCTCCCCTCCCCTCCCCTCCCCTCCCCTCCCCCTCCCCTCCCCTCCCCTCTTTCTTTTGGTTCTTTTGGTTCTTTTGGTTCTTTTGGTTCTTTTGGTTCTTTTGGTTCTTTTGGTTCTTTCGGTCTTCATTTTTTTCTTTTTCCTTTCTTTTTTTTTTTAATCGAGTCAGAACAGAGTTTGCTTGCTTTAATTTCTCATGTGGGCAAAGTAAGAGCTGGACTGTTTCAGGGTAACTATAGCTATGTAATTTACAGGGCTCTTGAGTGACAGTAGTCAAGACAGAGGGTATTGGCAGAGTGTGTTTTTCAGGCAAGAAGTCAGTCTTAGTAGAAGTTTCATCTGTCTGTTTCACCTGTTATCTGTAGCTTTGTAGCTTAATTTAAATTCTTAGCACAGATTCTCAACAGTGTGTTGCTTCAATATGCATTGACAGATAACACGTCAATGTTTTTATCCTCTAGCAAGGCTATTTTCATCTCAGGAATTCAGCTATTATGAGCACCATAGCTTTTTTTTTTTTTTGATCTGTTATTTGGGAGGCACAGAGTTAAAAATGCACGATGCTCTAGTGAATTATTTCTGCACCATGAGTAGGAAAAGTTCTCAATCTGCAGAAGTGACTTAAGATGGCAGAAGTTTGTAAGCATTGAGATACATGACAACTTACAAATTGCTGTTTAGTTCATGATTTGGAATGTGAGTGAAGCTGCATAAAGATGAAATTAGGCAGAGTTTTTTTGTGTGTGGTTTAAGGTTACATACGAACATCAGTATTTCTGTAAGTAAAAAAATACTTCTAAACAACATTCTCCATGAGAAGAACAAATCTGTGATGCGATATTTAATGTAATTTGCTGTTGTTGAATTAATGTATTTACTAAATTAATTTAATTTATCTATTTCCTTTATTTCTTCAGTTATTGAAATACCATTTTCTGTTCAGCATGGTAACAGAATAATCCTTGCTGAAGTCCAGAACAGAATTACAGTGTAGAATCAGATTGAATACATGGAGTTGTTTAATACAAGCGAAATTCCACCTATCGCTGCAACTCGGTGGTGCTCTTACAGTGATGTAGTTCAAAGGCCTTATTGAGATCAGAAACCTGCTGTTCCAGGGTTGGTGCTCACTTGTGAACGAATAACAGTAATAGAGGAATTCAGGAATGACTGAGGAGCATTAAGGCGTATTGTTATCCAGGGACTGATAAAATGAAGCTTTGGAACACTCAACACATCTGTCTTTTAAATTTTCTTACTCATGTGTTTGCATTTTGGCTTATTTTAAGAATAAAAAAATGAAGGAAGCGTAGAACTTCTCCAGCAGGTCAACAATGAAAACTTTTATCAAGTTTAATCAGTAAAAGAGCAATGTAAATGTAGAACTTCTAACAATTTCCCTCATTGCTTTGGAAAATACATTTATTTCCCTTTAAAAGACATTGTTTTACCAAGAGGTATTTCTGAATTTATTTTGGTTAAACAGCTTATAAGCATTAATTTTATTTCCTATTATTTCTAGTAATAATTCAGCTGTCAGTCAGTTTTTTGCAGCCAAGATTTGTCTATGAAATCTGTTTATTTTCTTCTTTAAGGAGGGATCTTGATTGATATGCAAAGATATCAAGTATTGGTACTTTTTCCTTTACTTGATTCTAGTAATGTTTCAAATTTCTTTTTTGTTTCTCTTCACTTGCATATGTATGGTATTAGAAATCTGTGGCTAGGGAATGGATGTAAGTTAGGATTGTGGGTGTGATGAATGTAGAAACAGAATGTAAACACAGTCTTCTCTTTCATTCTTTGCCTGTCGCTTGTTCTTAAAGAAACTTTTTTGAAAAAAAAACAAAAAACCAAAAAAAACCCAAGTAAGATGTATCCAGTTTTGTTGTAAGTCCTTGTGGCAGACCAGAGATGGCCAGGAACTAAAATTCTATCTCTGAACAGATTCAAACTTCAGAAAAGTTTATTTACAACTCCTGTTTGTTTAGTAGCACAAACTAGTTCTCATATTTTCACTTTCCCGTATTCCAGAATTTTGTTACTGGATTTTTTTTCCATGTTGCTTCCTGTGTCTGCTATGACTTCTTTTCTGTCTGTGTTCTAGCCTCTTCCGAGAGCTCTTCCCTGCTGTTAAATTTCTGTTAAGTTATCAAGCGTTTACATGCACATACAGGCATGGAAAAGCAAGCAGATCAATAAAATTAGTGTTTACTTTTTTAATCCTAAGACTTGCCTTCAGGTAAGCATTTTCTATAACTTTAACTGTCTTGGTCCAAGGAGCATCTCCTCCTGAGTGCTCTGTTAGGACCTAAACGATTATTTTTGGTACTAAAAATGTCCTGGTTTCATCTGGAATAGAGTTAATTCTCTTCTTGGTAGCTGGTGCAGTGCTGTGTTTTGCATTTGGTGTGAGAACAATGTTGATAACACACGGATGGTTTTGGTTATTGCTGGGTAACATTTATACCAAGTCAAGGACCTTCCAGTTTCTTGGGCCCTGCCAGCCAGAGGGTTGGAGGGGCACGGGAAACTGGGAGGGGACACAGCCAGGACAGCTGACCTGAACTGGCCGAAGGAGTATTCCATACCATGGGATGTCATGCTGAGTATATAAACTGAGGGGAATTGGCTGGGGCTGGCTGCTTGAGGATGGGTTGGGCATCCGTCGGTGTGTGGTGAGCCATTGTATTGTGTGTCACTTTGGGTTTTTTTTTTCCTCCTGTCCCTTTGGATTTTATTCCTCTCCTCTTTTCCCTCCTTTTCATTATAATTGTTGTTATTATTTTATTTTATTTCAATTACTAAATTGTTCTTATCTCAGCACTTGAGTTTTACCTGTTTTCCTGACTCTCCTCCCCATCCCTCAGGGGTGGAGGGTGGTGGAGTGAGCAAGCTGCTGCATGGTAGTTAGTTGTTGGCTGTGGTTAAGCCATGGCATAAAGCAAACTGCAGGTAAGTAGTTCAGTGTTCAGATGTTTCATTCACCCAGTTGATCCTTTTGAGGATAATTGGTGAATTTGTCCCATGCCTAGGTGCTATCATCTCCTGTACTCCAACTGAGGAGAATTCTTTTGTGTCTCTGCACTGAACACTCTGGGGGCCTGAATGTCTCTGCTTTTACTGATCTTATTGGTAGATACCACTAATCAGAGAAAATCTATGCTCTTACTTATGAGTGGGCTAATGAAAGATATATTACCTAGTTTTCACTTCGTTTTCACCATTTTATTAACAACTTTTTTGTCTGAGGAAGATACGAAAATTGGTTGTGGAAGAAATTTTTCATAGGTAGTTTTCTGGAGGTGATCTAATATTATTTAATACAGTAGTTATGCAGTACTTACCCTAAAACAAAACCAGCTTTTATTAAAGCTTCATGAAGAGAGGGTTTTTTTAATCACTATTGATTTCTCTGTAGCTATTGTGCTCAGTTTTCTACCAAGAAGTCTCATCTTTCTGCACTCGTGCATTGTGAATGCTGTACCAGGCTGCTAAGAGCAGCCTCACTCCAAATTCACTCTGTGAGACAAATGTTGGTGCTCTGTGGAAGAGGCGAGTATGACCTGGTGCCTCAAATGTTGTTTGTGTTTTCACTGTCACTGGTACCACACTTTGGATGTAACAAACCACTGTCAGGAAGAAATAGAAAAGGGAAGAAACTACCTCGTTTAAGAATTTATAATGCATTAGATGAAAATTTTACTTTGGAATTAGGGTAGCTTGATTTAGAAGTTAATATGTGTTTGATAATTGCATTTAGTCTTTGTAAGGAATTGCATTTCCATGTTAGTTTTCACAAATAAAGTATAGACCTACACACCAGATGATTATGATCTCAGGATTGGTATAATTTACAGTAGCAGCGTCCCTGGCGGAAACTTTGCTTTTTTGTAGGTAAAGCTGAGGCAGACTTGTGTGGAGAGGCTTGATAGTACCTGATTTTCTCTTGGTTTGCTTCTCTCTAGTATTATTAGCTCATCATCTGCATGCCTCTACTAACAGTGCCTCTTCAGCTCACTGGAAAGAAAAAGGACCCACCCTCCATCTTTATTCAAGTGCTTCTGTATGTTTAACTTAAAAACCTAGAAGCTAGCTATGGATGCATAGGCCAGTGAAGAGAAAATAAGAGGCAAGGGGTCTGCTGGAAACCTTAGTGTGTCTTTCAGGTTAGCTGGAGCCATGAAACTTGAAAGCAGCAAAGAAAGGAAGTACTGAGGGTTTTGCTTTTTATCATTGAAGTGATACTGAGTATCACCTTCAAGGCAGAGACAATGAATGCAGTATTCCCAACTGCTTCTATGTGCATTTAGAGAGAATGGAATGTCAATCTAATTATTTAAAAAAAAAAAAAAAAAAAAAAAAGCTCCTTTTTTTTCTCACCCTTTTCTTTGTTGGGTTTTGTGATCCATCCCTTCATTTGCAGACAGGTAATAGAGGATAAAAGCATATTCACATATTAGGATCATGAGATTTTTAAAATTCCCCTTTTTTTTTTCTCCAAGTAACTAATAATACTTTCTCTTTTAGATACCACATCTAATATTTTGATGGGAATGTTTGTAATGTGTCAAAATAATCCCCAGTGCTCTGTTAAAAAGACATTTCTGTAAAACAAGCACGTTTTTGGTTACCTTTTTTCCCCTCCTCTGTTCCCCTTATTAATTATCAGTGTTGTTTCAACTCCACTTCCTCCTCTGCTAAAGGGAGCAGTTTATGGTTCAGATACAAACCTTAGTACCCATCACATTTCTGCCATTTACCTTCACGTGTCATCTAGCGTGTTTGCATGCCAATAAAGAGATAAAATTTTATTCACAAGGGAGCTGTCTTTGGAGACAGTTCAGGGCTCCCTTGTAATTCCTGCAGTCTATAAGAAGCAGAATCAAAATCACCTCTTCCTTGAGAGTACATTTCATATATCTCCATCCTTGTGAGAGCATTGGAATCATGTAGCAGTTGGCTCTGATACTCTTGCACGGACTATTGTCTCATGGACTTCGTTGTCATTTGAAATGCTGGCATGAAGATGGTAGCAATGAAAGGGGGGAGATGGTGTCTTCAGCACTTTGCCTATGAAGATTTCTTAGATTTGTATTTTTTGATGGCAGCAGCTGATTCAAAAGATAGTTTTATAAAAGAGTTTCATAACAGCTGTAGATTTCTGCCAGCTGCTCATGTCTTTTCTTCCTTGAGTAGATTTCTTTGAGTGTCACACCATACTGTAAAATGCACTCTTTATATCACCCACAAATCTGTAAGATCTTTCTTGTGGAATGGTAATTAGTATAATTTTTTCTCCACCCTTTTGTTTTTTATCTTTACTTCATGGAAACCACTCGTGTGGTAACAAAAAAGATAGTATCAAACTTGCCAAAGCTTACGTGTTGCAGACCCTTTGAAAAGTAAAATTACATGTCAGTGTTATTTTAGTGATGTCAGGCTATTTGGGGATATCTCTAGTGTTTCCTGTGAGAGGGAAAAATATTTGTATATTCTTTAATATATGTTATTGTTTAGGTGTGGTAAATTTGGACAAGAATGAGACACTTCTTTTTTAAGTCAGGTACCTGAGCTCTAATGCTCCCTGTGTATCATATTAAATTATGCATCATAATACATGAGTTGGACTGAATTGGATTCTCAGCCATTTCTTCAATGCTGAATTTCTGTTGGGTATATATCAGATATGTACAGGAAATCACAACAGGAATTGTAACCTCTGATAACTATGTCTAGATTTCATGTCTAGCTTTAAGAACATCTCATGAAGCAGATTTTTCTGTGTTATTCTTACCAGATGCCAGAGCATCAGCTCCCAGTATGCTGCTTGCAAGTGGACTTCTTATTCTGGATATTGAATCCACTTTGATTCCCTTCTTGCAACATGTGTGTTCCAGTGATGTGTTTTACTTAATCTTTGTCAACAATTAAGTTCTTGTGATTCAGAAGGTGCTGTTGAATATGACAAAAGATCCAGGGTGTGAGAGATGCTTGATTATGGTAGAAAAGGTGCACTGAGAAATATGTTGGATCAGTGCTAACATATACCCTACCTTGAATCTTCTGGTATATGCCAGTAGTCTGAAATGAATCAAGCTTACTCTTCTTTCTCACTTACACTTTTGCCCTTTAAAATTGTTTTGCCTCAAATTGTGAATGCTCAAAAAAACCCAGAAAATCTCTGCCCTGTTCTTGCTAACTGTATTTTTCTCTTTTTCTTATCTGTTCCACAGGCTCTGAAAATACTTCATCTGAAATTTCAGACCGGACAGACTCCCAGTGGCTTCTAAGCCAGTGAGGAAAAGGCCGCCAAAGCATGCTGGTGCCAAGCTGTCAGATGATGCACGTAGTCAGGCCAATGGTGGTGCTCCTGTGCTTGCTACTCTATACTGATGCTGAAAGTAAGCTTATTATTCATTTGCGCTTTTTTTTCTCACTTGGTGGTTTCTAAGGGTCTCAGAACGAGTCTCCTTTTGAGTAATTCTTAAAACACTGCAAGGTCCATTGTAGATCACGGCTGGTGTTCGAAGATGATTATTTATGCAGCGTCCTTACTATTTTTCTTTTTAATGCCCCTTAAGCAACTAATGGTTCCATCTCAGATGGTGAAGATCATTGCCACAAAGTTACATAGTCAAAATGAAGACCAACCTTGCTTACCCCAGGCATTGGTCAAATCCCTTAAAAACATCTTCATTCTTTGAATATTTCTTTCTTAACTTTGGTTTTAAAAAACAACAAAAAAACCCCACCGGAAACTGCAAAAAAACGAAGATACCACTCCCCAATTAATATCCAGTCCAATTAAAATTTCAGGTCTTTTGTAACTGCCACAACAGTTGTTCTAATCTATTTTTTTCCAACAGCTGTCACAGAATACAGTAGCCAAACAAATCAAGCAGAACTGACAACTTAATAGCTGGCCTAAATGTGTGACAATTCAGTGAGAAAAAGCACCTATGTTTACTTGTACCGATGGGAAACTTGTGTTTTGGTCAATTAGTTTACCTATTAATGAGAAGATAATATCTTCTTTTTCGTTAGGAAATCGTTAAGTCTGCCTTGTTTACATGTGTTCATTCTCCCCAGCTGTCCTGTGTCTTCTTGCAGAAGTAATGTGCAAATGAGAAAAGCCATTTGCTTTCTACCTGTTGACCTACAGGTTTACTAAAGCTGGCTGTTTGTTACATGCTACAAGCTGACTGTTAACGTTCCCTTGATTGAGGGGTATTTTCCTATTGAATCTTCCTGACTATGCAAATACATCACCAGTGAATAACTGTTTCAGCTCTGACTTTTGAAGACTTTCACACTTCTATGTAAAAAACAAAGGAGCAGTTGTTTTAAATAGGAATACACAAGAATAAAACCGGTGTTAGTATGGTCAGATAAATCAGTTCTCAGGAAATATGTATTGAAGAGTTCCTTACTACTCTACTTATCACCTGAAGCCTAGGTATACTAAATTACAACAATGAAAAAGGTACAAAATCTTTCCACTTCCATGTGTAGTAAGACTTCTTCCTTTTAACTGTAGCTCTATGAAAGTGAAATAAATAAATAAATACAGAGAAAACATGTATGTTTGTCCAATACTGGCAGCTGAGGTTTTTTGGCCTCTGTCCAGGTAGCTACTGACCAGCTGGGGTGATTGTGTCTAAGGTGAAGCCAAAGGACATTTTAACACTTTATTCAGCAAATAATTAATGGGGAAGTTGGCCCATGTATTGGATGTTTCTGCAGTTGTAGTATTCCACCTATTTTAAAAGTAAGTTCTGTGCTTAGGAAACAGATTTTTAGAAACTGGTACATTTTTTCTGCTTCAGGTAATGGAGGGTCTAACCTGTGGGGGAGTATTGTTTTGGTAACCCAAAATGAGTGTCAATTTGCAAAAAAGACAATTCAAACACTAGAAACTCATTTGTTACTCCTGTACTTATGAGAGAAAAGTATAGTTTCTGTAACCATGTTATGTTAAACAGAAGGTTTCATCATTCTCTGTGAGGAAGGAGGACAGGTTTTTTTGAAGGTTACTATGGATTTTACTTCAAAATTGGCTGTCACGATATAGTTTTCAGATTCAATTTTCTAAATCTACTGTATTACACTTTTTTTTTTATTTTAAGTAGTGTCAGACAAAATAGAGGTCAACTACTTGCCTTTGCTGGCTAGAACTTTGCTGGAAGTGGTGTTGCTAGAATCTATGGAGTGTCACATGAAGAATAAAGGTTGTAAGATGCACAAAGATCATCTTTTTGTGGGAGTTACTTTCCATGAAACTGGCTTGGACAGCAAGATGCAGTCTTAAAATAGACTAAGAAAGAGTAAAAATTATGTATTAATAAATATTACTATTAATTAATAGTAAGTAGTGTTTTCAAGGGCAGATTATTAATAATCTTATTCTTTATAGGACTAGTGTACTATCTTGACTGGAGAACAAAGCAAAGGTCTTTTCAAGATAACAGATCAATTACTTTTTTTTTCTATTCCTTTTAGACACTATTTTATACAACACTGTCATATTATGTGATCATTATTAGTTTCACGTTAAAAACATTAGTTATGTTGACAGATAATACATGAAGAGTGCTGTTATTGTAAGTTAAAAACACCCCACCCTGAATACCACTGAATGTCTTTCACAAATCAGCTGAACTGTGCTGAAGGAACTCACGAAAGCCAGTACTTTTTAATTTTGTGTATTTGTCTTTGTAAGTGGTAGATATTACTAGGCAGAGTTACAAGAATAGAAGGTAGCCAAGCAAAGATACATTAGGTTGTCTTCTTGGAGGGATTTATAATGTTGCAATATCATCTATGGTTAATTCTTAGTATCTATTGTATCTTGCCAATAGGACGAAGACGATGACAATTTAAAAATACTTACAAATGAAAAAATCAGGAAGATTTTAAAAAAAAGTTAAAATACTAGAAAGTTTCAGCTAAGAAAAAGTTGAGAAATACTGCTAGGATTTTGGAACTAAAGTATAATGGAATAATAATGCTACTTTTTTCCCCTTTATTTTCTTTCATTCTTTAAAAGAAATAGAAATTATTTAAGACAAATTTATTTGTGCTATCCAAGTCTTAGGTCAGAGTCTCTGTTAAGATATTGCAGAATAGAGAATAAGCAGACAACGATGCTAAGAACTTGTAGATTAGATATCTTGCTTTACTATTTCTGTATTTTCTTAATGAGAGAACGGAGCCGGAAAGTATAACTTTCTAAGAACAGAAGTGCAGGTTTGCTTCATTTAAAAATACTGTTGATTTGTTTAGAATGTTGAAAGAATGTCTACTTCTGTTGGTCTTTCGTGTATTTTTGTTGTTAAGAGCTTTTGCCATGTGGGTAGTGGTACTGTGAAATGCAGGGAGTGAACTCTCGCATGTACCAGGTGAATATGAAATGGTCACTTTAAATAGGCTTTTATTGGCTAGTTTTTATTTTACAGGAAAAGGCTTATCCTTTGAAATTACCTTTATTTTCTGTTTACTACTAATAGAAGGTGTTACTGAGAAATTGCATGAAAGCCCAGAGTCTGTATAAATTAATATAGTCCTTTTTACAATGTGAACTTTACAGTTGAATGATTTTTCAGCTTTGTACATCCTTTCCTACATTCCTTTTCTTTCCAAGGATTTATAGAAAGAACTGGACTGGAAAGGTGTCACAGCACTCTCCAAACTAGCTGGCTGCAACAAGGTCTTTTACCGTCACATACCAACACACTCTTCATGCCAGTCCCTCTGCTGCCTTCTCCTTGTCTCACCTCATCCAGGACATGTGTCCTCTCTCTACTTCTTCCTCAGCTGCTTTCTCTTCATTGGCTCTCAACCACTTAACAGAACCCACCACACCTGCACCTTATCTACACTGGCCAACCCACTGGCCCTGAAGCCAACCCACAGTTGCGTATTATCAATGCTAATTAACCCAGCTTCATTCCTATACAGAGAGAGAAAAATCTAATGCCAGATTTTGTTCATTTGCATTGACTTGGTTAAAATTTCAATTAAAAGGTTGTGATACCCCTTACACAGACCAAAGGTGCTTTTGATAGCTAGATGTCAATGCACTGTCTCCTACATCTAGTCAGATTTAATTATTTAAATCCCTTTACAATACAGTGCTGAAACCATACAGCATATTCCTTTCTCCTAATTTATGAGATTAAAGAAAAAGACTATGATTGTCAAGTAGTTAATAGACACAGATTTTTAAGTCACATGAATATTGATATATGTATATACAAATGGTAGACATTATACAGTATGAATTAAATTGTGTGCTGTGTATGTGTTTATGTGATTCCACATAATACTGCAGTAATGCTGTGAGTTCTAAATAATGTTTTCTGTTGTACCAATCTAAAAGAGGAGCACTCTGAGAGTCACAGTAACATTTTACTCTTCCACATGTACTTTGTTTATTTAGAAGTTACACTGAATTTCTACAGACATAGTTGTTTTATTGGCTGAGTGAGAGAGAGGACAGGATCAGTGAGTCTCTGGTGTGCAGACACACAGAAACATGAGTAATTGACTTGCATGATTAGGTCTTCTGCTGGTTCCTGCTGTGCTGGAGTTGGTCTGCCCTCTGCTTTCAGAGATACTGCTCCAGTTTTATAGCTTTCTGTAAAGCGTTCCGGACCCTACTGTTGTCCAGGGCTCTTGAACTTCTTCACTAACATTTGCAGGTCTACTATATTTTGTTTTTGTGGGGAGAAGCAGCTGAAACAAAGGGGACAATTTTTTTTGTCTTTTGTTAGTCTGTCACCATGGAAAAAACATACCTCCTTTTTTATGTTCATAATTTTTATGTGGCTAGCACCAAGATACTACGGAAGATATATAATGACATTGCTGCTGCATTGTATTCTTCCCAAAGTAATAGCAAATGGATAAGGAACTCTTCCGATCTCACTGTGAAATCACTGTGAGTGAGATCCAAGTAGCAAGCCTTTTTCATGCTTTTGAAGTGATTCCCAATGGTACTCCTTAGTACTTCTCTCCTGTTTACAAACTACCCTTACAGCTGAGGGACAGAATGAGACATCTTTGTTCCTCTCTATCATTGTGAAGGACACCAAGCTCTGAAGTGTGTTGGCACAGGCTGATAAATGCTTCTGTGGCCACCACTCAAAAGGGATACAGGATGGAAATGCCAAAAAACCCTTCCCTGGTTGACTGGATGAGTGCATCATGCCCCTTACACATGTGACCAAGATGTGATTCTTACTGTTAATCCAGAAACTAAGCTTATGCTTGACTGAACAAAGTAAGCAAAATTGAAAAGTGACAAAATTATCTTTGCTGCTTTACCTTTTATTGTTAAAGTGTTATTTGTAAGTATAAGAAGTGAGAAATCTTGAGGAATATGATTTTTTTTTTTTGCCTCCATTTATTTTTGGTATTTGTAGCTTCTATGTACACTGTGAGAGGATATTACAGAATATGCTGAGGAAAGAAAATATTTGTTTAGCCTTCTTATTTGTAGAAGGACAGTCTGCTAGCTCACAGTGTTTATCATTGGCTGCCTTGTTCTCAGTGGTGTAGATGGCAAATGTTTTAAGGCAATACTTATCTACATCTGCTGAGAAATTAGTAATATCACATTGTCATAAAAAGTACTGGCTTTTTGTGTTTTCTAAATGAACTCTCAAAATAGTATCTACTTAATGGTATTCTACTAGAAGCTTTCTGCAGGTTCATCTCATAACAAGAAGCATATATGTCTCAGAGATTCTTATGTAACAGAATTCTTTTCGTACTCTGGAATATGATATACTATTGTCTGTTGCTGACCTCTGTAATGATGAGGTGTCAAGTTAATCACTGAGCTCAAGGAAATATAAAAAATATAAAATGTTTAAAAAATATTTATTTCTGGTTTTTCGTAGTATCTCAGCTTTTGAAATTCAAGAGTTTAATTTATATTAAAAGAATAAAATAATTTTCTGGAGATATTCTGCATCCTACTTTTCAGTAATTAAATCTACTCTCACAGCACACAATGTGTTCCTTCTCTACCCCGAGAAAGGCCTAGTAACTAGCACTTCCAAATTCTCAGCTGTGTTCAAATAATTTTGTCTGTTTAATTCTTTTCCTTCATTCTTGGTTACATAGCTTCTGCTCTGACAATTTGCTTTTGCTGCTTCTTTTGTGATACTCTTTCAGAAGGGAACCCGCAATTCTTCATTCAGTAAAAGTGTTTGAGCTGACTATCAAAAGACAAACAGAAATACTTACCATAAACAATATCAGTACTGTAACTTGCTTCCATTCCCACTTGTTTGAGATGTGAATAATGCTTATTTCACTCTCTGTCTCATGATACATATATGTCATTTAGCATCATGTTGTCTAAGAAAAAAGGCTTCACGATCTTCTCTAGACCAGGATCTGGAAGGGCTAGAACTTTTAACAGATTTTGGGATGATTGAAACAAACTAATATTTAAATAGGACCTAAATATGGTAGTTTACTATTAATGAAATCAAACATAAGGTGGCTATTTTTCCTCTTCCCCGCCCCCTCCCCCGTTCCATTTAATACCTTCATTTTGTTTTTTAAAGAAGACTTTTTTTCCCTGTCAATACCATTCTTCCATTAAAAACTAAACTAAACTAAACTAAACTAAAAAGTTTTTTGGCAAACTGAAATACATCCATGCAGCCCACATTGACTTTTTTTCCTAAGCACTGTATACAACACTAAACTAACCTAAATAGATCTTCCAAAGTAATTATATTGCATAAAGTAATTATCTTACAGTAAGTCTTGCTACTGGACACATGTGGTTTACACTAAAAAACCCCAATATGCTGGAATAGCTTCATAAACACTATATGTAGACAAGCCCAACATAGAAATTATTTACTTCTTAGTATGTGCTTCTTTGGTAATTATGAATAAATTTCTGTCAGACTAGATTCAGATTTAAACTCTGACATCTTAAAAAAAAAGATTCTTTCAATTACTGCTTTCAGTTGCGGGCAGTAGCAAGATCTTGTAAAATCCAAACATAAAATCTTAGTGTTCTTTATTGATACTTTTTTAGTATGATCAATCTTTATATCTTAGTGCTGATAGCATCCATTTTGTGTGAGATATAGCCCTTTGTTTACATTGTTTTTTCTTTCAATAATTGTGATGTATGCAAAGTAGTTTAGATATGGACTGCCTTTTCAGGTAAAAAAAAAAAAAAAAAAAGACTTTCAGTTTTGTTTTATATTTTTTGCAGGAAATTTTATATGTTCTCTACATTCTCTACAGTTCAACCTTAGGACATTTTCCAGTTGATTTTACAAAAAAGAGTTATATAGTATTGCAAGAGAATTTTATCTAGCACTTATTAAATATAATATTAAAATATGTCAATAATGTCTTAGAGAAAAGTGAGACAGCTAGTTATACCAAAACATTCAAGATATATTCATTTTTCAGTGCAGCAAAGTGAAGGCTTTGGAATATATATGATGTTTGAGATGGAGAATTGGGGGAAGTGAAAAGAGTATATGAGCATTCCAAACATACTAACTTAGTTACAGAAGCTACAGTTATTACAGATGTTTGCATATATCAGGATTTATCCAACCCTTATTTTTCAAGTCCATACACTAAAGCAAATTTGAATAATTTAATTCCAGGAGTATTCATAATTACCACCATATATGTTTAACTTGCTTAAAATTATCAACAGCAAAATTGATACCTGCTTGAGGACTATAGTTTTCTAATTCATGTAATTTTTAAGAAGGCATTGGGGTTATCTCTACATGTATACATAACAAAACATTTCAACATTAAATATGAATAGAAGATTTATGTGTATTTCATGAAGTGTAGGTTCAGAATTAAATATAGTTTACCAGGGCTTTGAACTGCAGAATAAACTGAAGAACAACTATGGAATGATTCTCCTGAACATTTTTGTAAGTTTAGCTCTGCAGCTTTGAAGATTACTTCTGCGTCTCTTTCACAGCTGCTGTTAATTTAGGTAATTGCAGGCCACTACCTCTCCAAAGCAGAACACTGAACAGAGCTGAGTTGAAGCTCCAGAGTTCTTAGAAGCCTTTAAGCCCTGGCAACATTGTTGACTGTAGAGGCAGTGAAGTCTCCTCAGTTAGGAAAGCCCTGTAACTTTTGGGTTTTCTGGAGCATGTGTTAAACCGGAGTCGGGAAACCCAACGTCTCCAGTCTTTCCAGACACCAGGAAATCTAGATAAGGGAACTGTATTTTACTGGCCCAGCAGAGCTGGACAAAACCAAATCATTTAGATTAATTTCAACAGTTAAAAGAAAGTGTTTCCGGAGAAACTTCAGAATGGGTAACTATCTCACTGTCTGCAGTTCCCTGCAGCATCAGTAATAACCAGTGGCAGATAAAGGAATGTGGGTCATTAATATTCCCTTGTCAAAACTGGCAGGGAATTCCAATGTGTCTGTGTTTGCTAGATTGCTTAAGAACGTGTCTACATATCTTAAACGTTTATTAGTATGTATCATAGTCTTAATATAGGAGCAGTTCTTAGCAAAAAAGAAAGGAGAAACCATATAGAAATTTTAGATGTTTTTAGGCTATACACAGCACAAGAATTGCTGTGGTCTTGTACAATATTTTCACTCCTTATCTGAGGTTTAACCCTCAGTGGCTGAAACGGAGATAAAATCTTGAGTAGCAGCATCTGTTTTAGTAGTGAATTTCTGACAATATATTTAGCAAAATATAAAGACCTGAAAATAGGAAGATCACCATTGACTTTTGTTTCAATCCTGTATTTCAGGAAGCTACACACACATACCCACGCACACACCCCAATTACTGATGTATAGGATCTTTCTGTCTTAAATAGTATCTTCTTCAAGCTGTATTTATCAAAATAGTTATGAAAAAAAAATAATTCTTCCAAAGTTTTAGGATTTTTTTATTAACTGTTGGTGCTGCAAACTAGACTGCTTTCTTCTTCTGAAAGTGGCAATATGATGAGTAAAATTACATCCTGACTTTAATTTGCTATAAAAGATGTTTTAACATAAAGTTATCTACAGATTGCTAGTGTGGCTTTCAGTAAATTATAGAAGACTCTAATATACATGTTACGAGAAAGATGAGTGCAGAATTATAATATCAGTTGATGAGTAAAGACTTCATGTGTAATGGAAGAAAATATATTGATAAAAGACAGTTCAAACTTGAAATTACTCATACAAGGTGAATGCAAGTATGTGGCAAATGATCATTTCAGTTTACAAGAAATTATGGGGCATGACTGTAAACAGCATTTTAGATATTGTCTTGCTGTGCAAAGTAATAGAACGTAACAGAATGTCAAATGCATACCACATTCTCAAGTTCCTTATTAAAAAGAAATTTTGAGAGTCTTTTTCCAGTAAGGCTCTTCAGGAAGAGAGTTCAATAGAAATTTAAAATTTGTTCTATTGGAATATAAATTCTTCAACTAGATGTGTCTATGAAACTTAACTGGATAGAGTTTTTGTTCTAGTGTGTAGTTAAGAAACTAATTTTTAAATTCCTCTGTGTTTTTCAAGCTGTCTGTGATTGGTACCAGCATATGGATGAAATGGATGGAAAGGAGGTTCCACTGGTGTTCTGGCTGTTTTTTTGGGGGGTTGTGGGTTTTTTCTTTGTTTGTTTGTGTTTGGTTGGTTTTTTTGTGTTTGGATTTTTTTAGTGGGTTTTTGTGTGTGTGTGTGTGTGTGTGTGTGTGTGTGTGTGTGTTTGTGTTTTGTTTTGGGGTTTTTTTTGGCACACGTAATTGTAAAGAAAGAGGAAGAAACAGCAAGGGAGGTGGGGGAAGTGTTACTAAATTTATTTGGGCAGAGAAGGTGAATTATATATGGTCATTTCCAGGAGAGTTCCACCTTGGCAATTTTTTTTCTGCATGGATTTCACATATGTTTTAAAAAAAAATATAAAATAAGTATTGAGAACATTGGCAGGTGATGTATGAATTGGAGAGAGAAATAGTCATTTGGTCTCCTGTTCTAGTGAAATAGCACACATTTTAGTAGCAACAAATGCAAAGCCAAACAGTTTAAAATGAGATATACAGTCCGGAATAGAGTAGTAGCTTTAAATGTAATTATTATCAAAATAAAGTGAAAGATTTTTGTGAAAAAGTTTCTTGTGTTAAGATGAGGCAGTAACATCTAACATCTTTTGATATAAAAGGAAGGGTAGGATGAATGGGAGTAGAAGGGCAACTTAAACCTACATATATGGGCCTAGTGAGGCTAACAATGCAGTGCAAATGTAGTCCTGGTGTCTCATTCTAAAAAGTGTTGACAAACTGGATAGAGTGCAGGGAGGAGAAAGCCACAGATTCAGGACTGGGAAAATGCTTTATCATCTTTGCTAGTAAGTTAAGCTTGTTAAAAAAAGATTACTGAAGGCTTGTTTCAGCTTATGAATACATATTTTCTGATAGAAAAGAGAGATTCCAATAGAAAATTTTGCTTATTAAGTCTGAGGAGAATTTAACAGGATTGTAGTAACTAATTCTGTACAACTACATTGTAACCATTGGAACAGAGTGCTTAAATGACAGTTACTATATGCAGATACTATATATCTGCATATTCTCAGGTTAAGATCTGATGCATTGTATAAACACTAAGCAAGATGTTAGACTTGGTGCAAAACTGACAAAGAGAATTCATTTGTCTTTTTTTTTTAATGTAAAAGACAGAACTAGTTTTAAATGTATGAATAGTTCTGAGGAAATAAAGGAAAGGAGGGATTATTTGGTATGGTATACACACCTTAGTGCACCCACATCTTGTGTACTGGAATAGAGGGTGATAACGTGTATCTCAAGAAGATGCTGACTTAGTAAGGTGCAGACATTGGGAGCTACAATAGTCCAGAGGATGGAACAGCAGCCACATGAGAAGAGACAGAAACGGCTGACTCCTCCATTTTCAAGAAGAGATGGCAGAGGCGGGTGTGGGGATTATGGCCGAGGTCTGCAAAATTATGGGGTGCAGAGGATAAAGTGAAAGCAGAGCGAATGTCGACCCACCCCATAATAATAGAACTATGATGTTTGAGGAAGTTTACATAAGATAGATCAAAAGCAGATAAAGGATGAAATTTGCTGCACATTTTCGTGGAGGCAGACATTCTCTGTCATTTCAAAGGAGAACTTCAAAAATTCATATACAGGACAACCATAAATTAGTAGTAGAAGAGCAAGCAGGAATGCCAGCTGTAGTGTCCTTAGGAATATGAAGTGAATGGACCTCAGAAAGTGCCCAGGCCTAGTCTGCCTAGACAGCACCTTCTCTTGACGCTGCTGGAGATGTGCTAGTAGGCAACACAGACTTAATGTGACCTGGTAAGGCCTTTCCTGTGGTCTTGCATATATTTTCAACAAGCATTGTTCACTTTGTTCTTTATTTACCACTGTACCTTTTCCAGAAAAGCTGATTTACAGATTCTTATATCTCACTATTGATATAATTGAAACCTAGGAAATGAAATTAAAAGCAATTGCAAGCATTTAAGCAAATGCAATTTGTAACTTTGGAAAATTACAGTATTACTGTTACAGATGGCAGAGCTCACGTGTATGCTAGATGTGTGGCAATGTGGGTATATATTGCTGTGGGGCAGGAGACACGAGGATTAGAGTTATTTTACAGGATGCCTTCTGATGCTTTACACTTCACAGGCAAATTATGTTAATGGCAAATTGTAGTCACTTTTTTTTTTTTCTTTTCTCCATTTTTTTTATAATCCTTCATCTTCAGACATACTGTTCATATGAAGAAGTGTAACATGTCTACTGACCTTTTCCAGTATCTGTGGTCTGATGAAATTGACTTAAAGGTTGTAGCATCTAAAGATGTATGCATTATTAAAAAAAAAAAAAAAAAAAAAAAAAAAAAAAAAGGGAAATTGCAACCCAGAAAGATCCTGCAGCATCTTAGGAAGATGACATTGTGTCTACTCTTTAAGTCCAGCTTTTCAGATCAAGTAGATAGGGGTTTCCTAAAAAATATGACTGGTCTATAGTTCCTTTTTAAGTTACATGTCTCATAAGGAATTAACTTAGATTCCCTTAAAATAGTTTGACAATGCACTGATTCAAGATCAATTTCTCATTAAAGACATTTGTTAGAATTTTAAGTAGTCTATGAAATAAAAATGGAGTTATACTATCCCTTTTGCAAACCTCAATAAATACGTCTAGTCAGTGGCTACTTAACATATACTAGCTGCTTGAAAAAACTGCCTTTTTATGATCAACTTTGGTATGGTAATGTTTTATAATTTAGCTACTGACTCTTTATATTGCAGTCTGATATTTATGAAGTCAGTTGTATCAGTTTCCCGTATCGGGAACTGCAGCAATGCATACTATTTTGTTAACACAGTTCTAAAGTAACAAATCTCAGTGTTGCAATCTTGTAGAAGTTGATCATATCTTGAAGGTATGCCTGCTTGCTTCTAATGTGTGAAGTTTTGTTGAATCTTGTGAGTTACAACAAATGACTTAAGAGTTTTCTAATACTTAAAAAAATTGCTTCTTATTATGTTATTGAAAAAAGTATTGTTCATAAGTTTTTGATATATAACTCCAGTCTAAATAGAAACAAAAACTTGAACTGTTTTTTTAATGTTTTATTTCTACTCATTCCAGCTTTGTTAACTGAATGTGTTTCTCTTAGATGAATGATTTGCATTCTGCTTAGCAGCTCAGTGTTGGTTTTTACTCATGAATTATAGACTTCTAAAAATAGTACAGTGAAATGAAGTGCTTTGGAGGCTCATAATGGTGTGGATAACACAAGTGTGTTAAAAATAGCTTTTAGATTTACATGAAAAATGTGTGGGATTTTCCCATGGCAGAAAGTCTTTAGAAAAATTTTCTCAGCTATACACTATTTAACAGCAGCTCAGTACCCACACAGAGCAAGAGCTCATTTGGTGTCTTGAGAAACGCAGCTGAATATCTGTGACAAATCATGATTGATCTCAATTTAGATAACTGATTGGTTATGTATAGACAGTTGAATGACAACTAAAGTCTGCATAAACCTGATCCTTGAATCTTTCTGGAATTTTCTGTGTATCAAGTGTATGATGGGGGGCGGGGAGGGGGGGGAGGTTAGGGGGTGGTGGAGTGGGGACACAGAATGGGAACGCCAAAAAATCCCCTCAAAAGGAGCATTTCTTCTCATAGCTATATAACTTACAGGTATTGCTAAAAACTAATAAATGCATTTCCAGTGCTATTTCAAGTTTTCTGCTTGTTTTTTTTCCTTTTGAATAAATATGAATATGTGAATGGAGGCCAGAGAGGATTTTTAATTAAACTTGGCTATGAATTTGTTTATTTGGTTTTGAAATACAGAAGTTGGAATATGTGGGTAAAATCAATAGATTTTATTTATATTAAAATATTAGGGCTTCCTAGCCAAATTATTCTCAGATCCTCAACTGCAGCAAGATGCCTTGATTTGTTTATCTTTTAATTGGCCAGAAAAAAAACCACCTTTTCTCTGGAATGCACCAAACTTTCTTTTCTCTTCAGATATGTCGACCAGTAATTCTATGTGGGTTCCTCTCTAGTATCTGCACTTGTTTGACAGAGGTTATAGGTGTCTGTGTTAACAAATGTTCCTTTCTCCCATTCAGCAGATCTGCCAAGTCTTTAGCATCTGGCTTTTTTTGTGTGGGACCCCACCCCACCTATGAGTGCATGGCTCGGTGTCTTACTCTTCTCTGCAAAATACACTTTAACCTTGAGTGAAAGATGCACTACATTCAGAGCCTGAAGATCAAGAGTTTGGATCTCTTTAATGTTAATAGATCTGTCATGTCTTTCCATTTTACAAAGAAAGCATTTTGAAGGATCACTGAGAACAAAAAAGGGGTCCCTAATGTAAGCGGACCAAATCTAAACCTTGCATTTTCTATATTTTGTGTCAAATGTGTGGCCTTTACAATCTTCCTCTTATCAGCAAGACAGGTTTTCTAATTGCATATTAATATTTTCTTATTGGGTGTATTACTATTTACTTCTTAAGTGGTGAACAGAATGTAAAACTGCAACTGCAAATCGTCATTACTGTTCTGCTTCACCTATAGATACCTTAAAAGAGAAAGGACTGCTATCTCTTGTGCATAGATCAACCTCAAAAACAATACGTGTTAGGCATCTGACTGTAGGCAACAGAAGGATCTATACTGAGATTGTCAGATTCAAAGGAAGAGGGTTGCTTTTCTTAATTGTTTTCATAAGTTTCACTCCAGTACCTCATCTGAAGGTAACTTCTACAAGATAGATTAATAATCCTTATTTGTAGGTCTTTACCTTAATCAGTATATTTTGACATTACAGGTAAATGTTAACAGCTTTCAGATTTGGGATTGGGGAAAGCACCCTTGCTATTTGGGAGAGCATTGTTAGGAAGATGCAGAGCAGGTGACGCAGTTTCAAGGAAATCTGATGTCTTTGACTGTACAGTGGTAGTACATGAGATCTCAATGGTATCCAAAAGACTGATCCAAAAGTTTACGATAATTTCTTTCCAAGAACTAGTTCAAAAAAATGAAAAGATAGTATTTCATACCATATGCTGAGTCATTCATACTCGAAGGCTTTGAGATTGAAGTTTTAGAAAAGATCTTAAGTCGCAGCTCTGTGAAAGTATTTCAGTGATGTTAATTTCTGATTACAATACTACTGTTTTATTGAAGATAAATAAATTATGCTATTTCTTCTATTCTGTAGGGGAAGTTATGTTCCTTTAATACGTTTCCTTTCTCCTTAGAATGCACTCACGGTACAGAAAAGGCAATTAACATACTAATGATTTAAAGGTGAATAAAAATGGAATCACAAATACCATTTAACTGTAAACAGTATTTTAGGATAATTTAAATCTCACCACTGTAGTATTTATCTCTAAGTGCTCATAATAGAAAAACTTTTAAAAGTGTGTACAAGATTTCTCTGACAATTAATGAGTTTTCCTTTTTTTGCCAAAATACCCTAGGTTATACAAAGACAGAAGAGTCTGTGGTGTAAAAATATCATTGATGTGCCAGTCTTCTTTTTCATCACAATCTGAGTACTGAGCTCCAGGTTTTGACTGTCCTTTGGGGCAGCAGGTGTGCTGTCCCTACACCTGTACTATTGGGTGATTATACTTCTTACAGTCTGTGGCCCAGTTTCCTTCAGGCAAAGCTGGAGTGTTTTCTGACTGGAGTTGGAAGCCAGCAGGAGATGTCTTTTGCTTTGAGGTGTGCTTTTTGCTGTGAGGAAGTTCTGTTCTGCTGGTCTGGGTGGAATGCAGAGGGTTTGCTGTGCACCTGCAAAGCCCAGCAACAGACCACTTTCCCTGCATTCTGTGGCACTAGAGACTCACCCCACTTTTCTGCTGTGCTGTGAATCTCCTGTGGGCCTCACCCTGCTGGTTTAGCAATTCCAATTTCCTGTATCCTTCTTTTACCCTTTCTTCTTTTTCCAATGCATCCCTTTTCCCCTTCTGCTGTCTTAATTCTTTCTTTCGCCAGCTTCTCCACTCCACTCTTTATGTCAAAAATAAGCACCAGTTTTCATAAAGTCTGTGAAGTCTGGTACAGAAATGTTGTCAATTATGCATCATGAAGTAAAAAAAAAGGAGGAACAGCCACGTGGAAATAATAGACTGAAAAAATAATAAAATAAATTTCATTTAAGTTGCAGAAACTCATTAGAGGTCAGCAAAGTAGCATTACAACAAAGCATAAGCAGTAGCAGCCTTGCTTTCTGCATATTAAAATGGACCTGCTTTCTCACTTCATTTCTGGTTTTGGATGTTTAAAATTGTTTTTAATTGACAGACTGTTTCCAAAAATGACAAAAATCCTTGCAGTGGTATCTTTGTTGTGTGATCAGACATGCAGTCAGACAGATAAGGTTTACTTTCTACTGATCTTTCAGTACTTTCCTTGAGGAAAAGGTGAGCTGTCATTAATGACATAAAAAGAAGCCAAACAATTTTTAATGTCAAGACTAGACAGACATTTTCAAAGGAGAGTGTAATTGTGCACAAGCATTCTATTTTTTTTCTTCTTCTTTTAAATAAAAAAAAGGTTTTACCTCTGCAAAGGATTGTAGGAATCATCATGTTCAAAAATTTGATATGCTTTCCCAATTTACTAGATTATGGGATCTGTAGAATTGCTAGTCTGGGAAAGTTATTTTTTTTTCTTTGCATACTAGTTGTGGGGATTTTTTGTTTTGTTTTGTTTGTGGTGTTTGTGGTTTTTTTAACGCAAACCTTATGTTTTACTGATTCTGTTTTATTTTTTCTGAGAGTGAAGCAGCACAGCCTTCACACTTCAAGTACCTGTAAGAAGAATGCAGTTCTCAGGGTTCTATCCTAAAAGTGGGAAGGTTGAATAAAGTTAATTGATTGTAGGTTTACTATTGTTATTATCTTAATTAGTCTAAATAATTAAATCATTAATTGATTGACACTGATCCCTTGCTAACAAAGAGTAAAGCTTAGTGCTTTCCTGCTTGATCCCCTAAGACCTGCCATTTCAGTTCTCCATGCAACTCTTCATTTGTGGTACTTGCTGTCAGGAGGCATGAAGTCAGCACACAGTGCTGTAGCTTTCCAAAATGAACAGCCCTGGGACAGTTAGGTTAACCTAACCTGTTGGCTGTGCTTTTTAGACAAAGCGTTTCTTGATGGGTGTTGCCTTGGTGAAAAATAAAAGACAATACCAAGCTGACTGTAGCTATTTAGTGCTGGACAACAAGCTGTGCAACAGCATTCAGTATAGAGACCTGACTGAGGTTTTTGACAATTAATTTTCGTTGTTCGTGGATTGGTGTAGGGATTCTTTTGTAGATGTGTATCTCAAGAAAAGTGGTTTGGGTACAGAACAGTTAATATTTTGCTTTATTGGTCACAGGTTAGACATTCGCCTGTCAATATTCAGGATTGTAATGTTGAGTCTGCATGCCAAAATCACTGACTGAAAATTTGTTTCTGTTTGTTTTGATCACTTAATAAGGTATCAGCTAATACTGTATCAGCTAGTATTGAACTGAACTACTGTTAAGCTCATACTAGCCAGCTAGAACAGAATCAAAACAGTGATCTTTTGAAAACTACATCACTGCCAGTGGCTGATTTCTCAAGCTTACATTGCAGAGTTGGCAATTATTTCAAGCTAGACATGTAAAATATTATGCAAAATTCCTTCACCAACAGAGCTACAAGCATTGGAGCAGGCTCCCCAGGGAAACAGTTGAGTCACAGTCCCTGGCAGTATTTAAAAGACCTGCAGATGTGGTGCTTATGGACATGGTTTAGTGGTGGACTTGGCAGTGTTAGGTTTATGATCAGACTTGATGGTCTTAAGGGTCTTTTCCAACCTAAATGATTCTGTGATTCTGTCCTGCAAACTTCTTGTAAACAAAGCAGTTCATAAGTTTGGAGATGTCTTGCTTAAATTCTAGCAACCAATCTATTGTGTGGATATTCACAAAAACTTCTTTTACATTGCCTTAGGAATTTGTTGGATATACATTTGTCCTTAGGTTCCTTACAGGAATAAAATGAAAATGGAGCAATTCTTACATTTGTTTCCTTAAATAAGATACTTATTAAAACTTTGCATGAGGTCCAGTTCCAAAGGACCTGGGCAGGATAGAGAAATGGGCTGACAAGAACCTCATGAAGTTCAGGAAAGGGAAGTGGCAAGCCCTGTGTCTGGGGTGGAACAACCCTTTGCATGCTGGGGGCTGACCAGTGGCAAAACAGTCAGACAGAAAGGGCCCTGGGGGTTGACAAAGTGTTGACCATAAACCAGCAAAGTGTCCTTGCAGCAAAGGCAGCCAACAGTTTCCTGGGCTGAGGTGATCCTTCCCCTCTACTCAGCAGTGGTGAGATGCATCTGGAGTGTTGGGTCAAGTGGTGGGCTCCTCAGTACAAGAGAGACAGGGGCATGCTGGAGTCAGTCCAGTGAAAGCCCACAAAGGCAGTGATGGGATTGAGACATTGTTCATCCAAAGGTAAGTTGAGAGCTGGTATTGCTTAGCCTGAAGAGAAAAGGCTTAGTGAGATCTTACTATTGTATATATAAATACGTGATGGTAGAGAGTAAGTGGGAGCCAGACTGTTCTCAGCGGTGCCTAGTGACAGCACAACAGGCAGTAGTCACAAACTGAAACAGCTCTGTTTAAACATAAGAGGTCATTATTGTTGTTATCACCATCATCATCGTGGCTATTACTCCAAGAGTGACTGAGCAGTGAAGCAGGTTGTTGAGAATGTTCACAAACTGTGCTTTCTTGGAGATATTTAAAACAAACCAAGCATGATTCTTGGGCAGCCTTCTGTAGCTGGCCCAGGTTTGAGACAGGGTTGGACTAGATACTCTCCAGATAAGACTGCCAGCTTTAGTGAATCATGGTTCTATGAAAATTAGTACCTAAATTTCAGTGTGCCTTTAATACTTCTAATGTGTTTCAGCTGTTGACATGAAACTGTGGAAGTAAAACATTGTTAAGCCTACTACTTTTATGGAAATAGGTATAAGACTGGGAGACCTTATACTATTAAAAACCCCACAACTATTTCCTTAACACAGTGAGGAAAGAGAGAAAAATTGGCAGTTTAATAATAGATTTCTTTAGCATAAAAAATTAATTCACAATATTTGCTGTGGAAAGTTAAACCCCAGATTTCAAAGTGTTAACACAATTATATGCAATCATGACAGAAAAACAAGTAGGAGAGATAGGTGACATACAAAACAACAGAGCGTACCCTTTCAAATTCTGCATGTTCCAGTTTTATGCCACTTACAATAAGGCAAAAAACTGTAGGACTTGAGGTCTCTGTCTTGCATGTATCACTGTCACTTCAAGTGCTGTTCCAGATCTGAAAGGCAGTGACCAAAAAACCTACTATTTATTTTGGCTGAAGGAGTGATTTTTTCATAAATGTACCTTAAGTTATCTATATAATAAATGTCTAAGTGTATGGGAGAAATCCTGCACAAATTAAATCAGTTGGAAAAATATTATATAAATTACAGAGTCCAGGACTTATATCTTGCTCTATATTTGCACTGTGAAACACTCAATCAGAGTTCCAAATGTAGTGAGTAAATTTCTGACACATATTAATTTGGTACATTTAAAATAAAAGCTGTGAAAGATAACTAGGTATCAGTTAAAAAATAAAAGACTCTTGGGTATGCACAGTACACTTCAGTACTAAGTTTTGAGCAGGCCATTAGAACTCCATTTAATCAAAATCCCTCCCATTTGAACAGTGTCTTTACTGTTTTCTCAACTATTTGAGTTGAAAACTTTTAGATTAAAAATTGGTATCATACTATGTTATTGTAATAGGATATGCAATGAGTTCAGTGAATAGAAACTGTGTAATGTATAGGTCACCTTTTTTTTAATTGAACTTGTTCTATTAGTGTAATAAAAATGTGTAATTTTTTCTAATTAGTGCCTAATTTTCTGCTGAATGATAAACAACACAAACTTTTCATTTCAAACCAAGTTAATTTTTCAGTCTTGAACTGCTTTATCGTAATACTTTCTGCACTACTTTTTTTACTCCCCTGATTTTTTAATTAAGTTCTGGATAAAAGAGAGACTAATAATATTTAAAGATGGGTGAAAAAACCTAATTATTTTAGTTGTACACCATTTTATGGTAGAGATTGCTTAAAATAAGTTGAAACAAAACTGTAAGCTTCTATTATTTATGTTTGTATGTGTCAAGAAGCGTGACCAGGAGGTCAAAGGAGGTGACTCTACCCCTCTATTCCACTCTTTTGAGACCCACCTGGAGTTCTTACAGTGGTTTGACCATGGCTGAATGCCAGGTGCCCACCAAAACTGCACTATCCCTCCCCTCCTCAACTGGACAGGGTAGAAAAAATATAACAAAATGCTAATGGTTCGAGATAAGGACAGGGAGTTGACTCAAAAATTCCTGTCATGGACAAAACAGACTCAGCTTGGAGAAATTAGTTTACTGTGCTACCATACAAATCAGGAAAAACAGAAACAAAAACAAAAAACAAAACACCACAACAAAAACCAACCCACCAAAAAAACACCTACCCCACCCATTCCTGCTTCCTAGGCTTAATTTAATTCCCAATTTATCCACCTCTTCACCCTGAGCAGTACAGGGAAATGGGAATGAGGGTTACGGTTAGTTCATCACACATTGTTTCTGCCACAGTTTTCTATAAGCTTCTCCAACATGACTCCTTCACACTGGCTGCAATTGTTCACGTACTGCTCCAGCATGGGTTGCTTCCATGGGGTGCAGTCCTTTGTGAATGGATTGCTCCTGTGTGGGTCCTCTGTGGAGTCACAAGACATGCCAGCAAACCTGTTTCAGCATAGGCTCTTCTCTCCATGGGTCCATAAGTCCAGCCAGCAAATGTGCTTCAGTGTGGGCTTCCCACAGGTCACAGCCTCCTTTGGGGGCATCCACCTGCTCCTGCATGGGGACCTCCATGGGCTGGATATCAGCACCACCGTGGACCTTCATGGGCTGCAGAGGCACAGCCTGCCTCACCATGGTCTTCACTGTGGGCTGCAGGGGAATCTCTGCTCTGGTGCTGGAGCACCTCACCCCCTCCTTCTTCACTGATGTTGGTGTCTATAGAGTTGTTGCTCTCAAATAGCCTCACTCCTCTTTTCTATTGGTGCAAATCTCCCCCGCACCCGCCCACCCCCACCCCCACCTTTCTTAATATGCTATCACAGAGTCACTGCTGTTGTTGCTGATTGCCTTGGTATTGGCCTGTGGTAGATCCATCCTAGAACCAGCTGGCATTACCTACGATGGACACAGGGGAAGATTCTGGTATCTTCTCACAGAACCCACCCCTGTAGCCCCCCTGCTACCATTGCCCTGCCATGCAAACACAATACAGTACTGCTTTCATCTCTGAAACTCCCAGCATAAGGACATGGACCTGTTAGAATGAGTCCAGAGGAGGGCCACGAAGATGATCACAGGGCTGGAGCACCTCTGCTATGAAGACAGGCTGGGAGAGTTGGGGCTGTTGAGCCTGTAGAAACGAAGGCTCCAGGGAGACCTGACAGCAGCCTTCTGGTGCCTGAAGGAGGCCTACAGGAAGGTTGGAGAGGGACTTCCTGCAAGGTGATGCTTGATAAGACAAGGGGTAATGGCTTTAAACTGAAACAGAGTAGATTTAGGTTAGATATTAGGAATAAATTCTTTACTGTGGGGGTAGCAAAACACTGGAACAGGTTGTCCAGAGGACCTGTGGGTGCCCCATCCCTGGAAGTGCTCAAGGCCAGGCTGGACGGGGCTTTGTGCAACCTGGGCTAGAGGAAGGGTCCCTGCCCATTACAGGGGGAATGGAACTAGATGATCTTTGAAGGTCCCTTCCAACCCAACCATTCTGATTCTATGATTCTATGATTCTGTGTTGATTTAAAATTTCTATAATTGTTAGTCATAAACTATTTAGGTTTCTCATCTGTTCACTATTAGAATTAATTGTCAGTTGGTTTTTAAAAATGAGAAGCCTGATGGTACTAAAGCTTTATAATACAAGACATTATCTCTCTCACTGGTTAGAAATAATAAAAGCATATCACAGTGCATCTTGGCCATTAATGGCTGACCTCTAGTGTGCAGTGGAACCATGTAGTTGAAAGATTCTGTTTGTGAAGAGAGTGAGTAATTATTGGAAATAGAATTTAAGTACAGCAAAATGGTAAGGGAACTGCTTGATGATGGTGAAAACAGTTATGAATGGAACCCCCCCTTATTTTGATCCTGTGGACAGGGTATTTTACTGTGCCATGAGGAATTTGAGGGCTGATCACAAACAAATGTAGATAATAATTCTGCTTGCTTTTTGATGATGGAAGAATTCCACAGGAGAGAATAATACTGTGCCATAAGACTGAATTTTTTCTCTTACATTTAGTTATTCATCAGTGATATGTCGCACATGGGGTGGGGGTGAGGGGGGAGGAGGACGAGAACGGTAAATGTGGATAGATTGGACTAATTGAAATGACAGATTGGATACAAAAGTTTTCAAAGCCTAGGCTATTCCTGCTGCTAAGAATTGTAATCCTGTGATATTCCCTTCAATACAAAATCATCTTTCAATTGGAACTTAGGTTTAATCGTGTGATGTTTCCAAATAATGATTAATCAGATTTTGCAGCTACCTCAGGCTTTTACTTAAAAACAAATGAAAAAAGGACAGACACATTTTTCTGTTCATCTGATGCAGAAATTGGTGGATATCCAGAATATAAAAGAAAGTGTTTCTATAAAATTATTTTAATTGCAAAAGAAAAAGGAAAATGATCTGCACTAGAATTCTGGATTTGAGTGAGAACTACTTGTAGTAAATAAATTAAATTCAAGATTTAAGATAAGATCAAATGCCGTGAAAAAGGTTCAGTAATACATAGTCATACCAAATAGTCAAATTAAGTTAGAAATTCAAGTATTGCAGATGCATACAAGATTAATATTAGCAAATGGGGATATTTGAAATCCATTGCAACCTTTTTTTTTTTTAAGCTTACAGATTTACACTCGGAGGTGTGTATGCAAGGGTTATACATGCTAATTAATGTTGCTTATTAAGAAAGGAGGTGAAATACAGATTAGATACAATATTTCACACCCATTTATATACTAAAGGAGTTCTAAAATCATAATTATTAGATGAATATATATGCAATAGGTTCACAGTTTAATTTATTTTTTTTTTACTTAGGGAAGATAATGCTTGTGATGAGGCGAAAAACTATTATTTTGGTGGCTATATATCTAATATAGGTTTTATTCTATGAAAACACATCGATTATATAAACCTTCTTGGGCATTTTGCATTTATAGTAATCTCACAAATAGATGTGCATCAGTTACTCTTCCTGCTATGTAGTACAGAAAACTGTCTTAATACAGCCAAATTTGCATACATGCTAGTAACAATAGAAACTTCACCGAATTTCATGCAGGTTTGTTTTCCATCTTACTTCATAGAATGAGTTAACACTGACAGTGTCTCACATAATGGTAGTATAGAATAAGTTTTTTCAAAGAGCATTTGAATTATTTAATATTCAAAGTATGTGAATTCTTGTCTCTTTTGAAAAATATTTCTTGTATTCTAATATAAAGACATTATCTTATCCAGTAGCAGGTAAAAATCACTAAATGAAATATATTTTCCATTGCAATACATATGCTTTTTATTCATGTGTATCCTCCTGATACGCACTTCAGCTACTTTTTTTTCTGTATGAAGAGTAGGATTAAATGAATTATAAATGAGGCATTGTGGTTGAAATCTAATATGAATGTTGAAGATTTTTCGAGGAAAAATCCACCAAATAAATACAGTGATGAAACTTGAGAAATATGGTAATATTGTAGCAGCCTGCCTTTTAATCACATTGAAGTATACAAACCTCATACTGTTTTCAAGTTTATTAAGAATTTCGAGCTTCTACCATGGCCCTGCCTTACTCGCTTGTTTTTCTTTTATTGGAATTAAGTCAAATTGTCTTATAAACAGCCTCTTCTCCCCACATATATGGTTTAGTAACCTACTGCAGTTGTTCAACATCTGTCTTCCAGGCATAGAGCTGTACTGGTGGATTGCATAAAGAAAATGAGGGATCTGTTTACAGTTTGGCTTAATTTAACTTTAATTCTTAGACATGCATTGATTGAATTAATTGATTGGACATAAAATAGTTACTTTTCAACTTAATCAACAAATTAGTTCATAGATATTCTGAAAAGGCCCAACTCATGAAAGAACATGGTAGGATAAATATTTTCAAATAATATTATAGTAAGTGAAAATTTAGTAAGTGTGAAATAACACGTAGTATTACCATGCTATTTATCATTTATTTATTTTGGTTTTTAGGGACGCAGTAATAATTATTATAAATGATACTGCAACTAATAGTATAAAATAGTACAGTTGCATAATTAAAAAAATAAAAAAGACCCTTATAATAACTACAGTTATACGAGATTCTTGGTAGGCACTATCCTGTATAGAATAAGTACATTTTTATTTCATTAAATCAGTTAACCTACCATCAGGTCATGCAAACATTTCTAATAGTGGCATTAGCATGACTTTTCATAGCCTGGAAAACAATTTTGTGTGCATTCAGTCATTATTTCTCTTTTCCCTCTGTGTCTGCGTCCCCCAACCTTTAACACTCTCATTGTTTGCTGACATAAGTGAGTTTTCTCCTTTTGCCATACTGAGGATTAGCAGGTATGTCAGCACTATAAGTGATCGCAGAATGAAAGGGAGGTCAACTAGTAGCAATACCAGATGATACAAACAGCATTTTCTTTCTGTTCTCCGTCATCTGTTTTACTTCCTTGCATTTGAGGTGTAACAGCTCTAACTGCCATCACTTACTCAATTTATTTCTCTTCCTGTTCCTGCTCTGTACATCCTTTTGGACCACTGACAGCTGGAGAAACAACATGTGGTGGTTGGAGCTTGGATCTCTTCCTTGTGCTGATAATAACATGTATTCCTTTGTTTTGTGTTTTTGAGAGCAACACAGACTGCCATGTATGAAGATAATTTTGCAGCCTTTGGATCAAGCTGCTGTTACTGTTCCTTTTTTTTCAGCTGGGTTTCCCATCTGCTAGAATTCTTTTGGTCAGGAGCCCTCTGAGAGATGGAGTAAGGTCCAGAACAGTATCTGTTGAAAAAGGTGTTTAGCAGAGACATAAGGCTTGCGAAACACCTGGCAGATGCTACTTTTTCATATATAGGGTACCAGTCTCAACAGCAAATGAACATAAGCAAGCAAAAGTTTTGCTATCTAAAGACACCTGTATAACAGCACTTTGAACAGAACTATATTAAGTACAGGTGTAAACTATGCATATGTTAAAAAAAAAAAAAAATCCACAAAGAAATCAGAACATATTCCTTTTTATGTATTGAATTGATGTAAATTTTTAGATAAAGGAAGACAGCCAGTGTATTTGACTGAAATATATATTGGTTTAATTCTTCTCAAACTATGTTTTTCTTTTTTTTTGTTTTTTACCTTTTTCTTATACAGTTTTTAACAGTTTTGTTTTGTTTTGGGTTGGGTTTTTTTACTATTTTCCCTGTAAGTTCCTTATTTTTGCAAAATAGTCTCAGCCTTGTTTTGTGAAGTATTTTGTAGTATGGAATTTCCATAATTTACTGTTACAACTCTGCTTTGGAAACATTGTTTTGAGATATCAATAGGCTTAGTCTTAAGAAAAGGAGAAAAATTCATACTGATGTCAGCCTAGAGTTTGTGGTATTCCAACAGAAAGTTTTGTTGTAACTTTTCATACCATTTTCCAGAAAGCAATAGAAGCAGCATTAGGTTATGCTTATCACACGTACAAGCCAGCTAGCTGCAAATGGTAGATTTGATTGTATTGTAAACTAATTTGTTCTTAGATTAATATTCAAATCTGCATCCAAGCCAGTCTTCAATTCCACACAAACTGTGTCCTGATGAGTTAATTCATAGCTCATCAGCTAAACAGTATGGTGTCACATGTAACTGCTGTGGTTCTTTTTTTCACTTTACTTTGCTAAGCAAACGGTTTTAGGGCCAAAGCTGAAAATAAGGAAAAGATGTGATTAGAAATTGATAGTGTACATACAAAGGAAGAGGTAGAGCTTTCCCTTAAAAAAGTGTGTGAAAGAAGTATGAGTGTATGTCTTTGCAAGGATTTTATTTATTTTAATTAATCTTTAATTAATCTTTCACTTTTCATTCATAGACTTTTAGTTACGTTTTCTGCTTTTCCTTTTTTTTTCCTCTTGCCCCACTCCCCCCCTCCCTTCCAGTGACAAGGTAGACTGGTCAAGTAGAAAATGTATTTTACCTCCTGTGCTGTTCATGAAAGAGCTCAGATTAAATAAAATACACTCCTTTTTTTTTTTTTCTCTTCTAGAAATTAATATTTAGCTCATGATTTGTAGAAAATTGGTGGTATCATGGTAATTTTAAGGTTTTGATGCAGTCCATGATGTTGGAAGCTTGCAGGTTGTATTACCAGTTTGATGCCTCTGTCATGCTCAGTGTGCTTTTCTGTAGTTTTGTCAGTTAGTAAAATAGTGGGATTATAGAACTGCATATCATGCTATCATTTTGCTTTAAGCCCCTGTTAAAAATAAAGTTATCTAGTATAGTGTACCACATTACTAAAACACACTGACTTAATGATTCGCATTTACTCTAAAACACTCTTTCATCTATGTTTTATTTTCTTTTAATACCTGTTTACTGTTGATTGAAGCATTAAAAGGGGGAATTTTCTAAAGCATATAAGAGGTGGGTGCCCAACTCCCATTGATTTTTATTTGGGACTAGAAGTTTAAAAATCCCATATAGATTGGTCAAGAAACAAAATCACTGACAAAGTCAGTGGCTGTTCGTGAATTAAAATGAGGATCTATTCTGTTTCATTTTGGTGCTCTGGTTTGTTAGCGGATGTCTCCATTTCATGCAGTTTTTGAAGAGGAGAGCTTGTGGAAATGGAAACTTGGAAGGTTATAGGATATTATTATGCTAGTGGTGAGTGTTATGATATAGAATGGTTAAAATTGCCTATTAAACATTAGAATAAATATCTTCTATAGTGCTAACCCATTGATTTTAAACTTGAATCAGTTTTTGAATATATTTATTTTGATAACTCATACTATTTCTAATTTATTGCCTACACTTACTTTTATTCAGTTCATACCAGAATTATTCTGACCTTGTGGACGCAGCCAATAAAACATTTTAAAAAGGGGAAAATTAAAGAGAAAGAAAAAAGTAAAAAAAGGTGCTTTTGAATTTTCTCTATCACATTACATCTGCACAAAAAACTTAATTAGCATTATTGAAGAATTAATGAAAAGGAGAGTGACAGCCACCCACCCAGAAGCTCATCTGCCTGTGAAAAAAATTTCATTTACATGCTGGTAGGTCTGTCTTCCAGTTCCTGATTTTCCTGACATTGCATCTTTCTACTGGCCCCTTCCCTCTGAATGATTTTCACATGTTTATTTTTCTGCTGATTCAGATGTAATAAATCCCAAGTGAACTGTTTTGTGTGGTTCTAGTTGAAAGACACGTGGAAGGGTCCTAAGGGATCAACAATTACTTAAGTCAGTGAACATATTGTCATTTGGTAAATCGGTAACTTTGTTTCTTTCGAGGCTTAGCTGTAGCTTATAACCACTTGGGCAGTACCCTACACTTAAACTTGTGCTTATCGTTTGAATAAACCTTCTTCTGTTGTGTTTACCCACTAGTCCATATGTTCTCCTTTCCAAAGTACTCATCAATAGCCGTTAGCCATTATTTTTATAGGCTGCCTTATTCTTTCCTGAAACATGGAATCTCTTTTTCTTACACTGGTACACCCTGTCTGTTCCTTTTTAATTTGGAATGTGCTTTTCTTGGACAGGGATAACTGTAATCTCTGTATGCTTAAAGATCTAATATTGTCAAAGATTAGATTTTTTAATATCGTTAGCATTAGTTCTTTCCGACTTTACAGTGAAAGTATATTCTTACTCTTCCCAGAAATTTCTTTGCCTTTGTAACAGCTGCATTTCATTGTCTCTTCATAGAAATGCAATGATTAATTAATATACGTATGTGCTTTTCTGCTGGATGTAATATCCACCTTTTGCAGTAGTCTTTGAGCACTTTGCCTTGTACTTTTTACAGCAGAGACTTCTCTTATTTCTGTTATTCCAATACCCTAGATCCAATTCCTTGAAGTGGTGTTCAGATCCTCCTCTATGATGGCGATGCTGTCCGCCATAATGGAAAGCAATCTCTTTTGTCTTTATGTCATTATTAGCACATTTCATTAGCTAATTCTGGATTTTGCAGCAAAGCAAACAACGACAATTTTTTTAAATCCCAAAGCTGATCCTGCAGGAATAATGTTATAAATCCCATGTAGCTTTATACTGTTTTTTTTCCTAGCTTAGCACAGGATAGTTTGTTTGGTGTTTTATAGCTCTTAATAGTAATCCCAGTTTGTTTTGATTTTAACCATTAATTTCCCATTTCATGCATGCTTTACTGAAGAATACAGACCAGTGGTATCGCAATGCAAATTGGTTAGTTGTATCTGTGTTACCTGTGTCTAAAAAATCAATTATTTTATCAAAGAAAGATAACATACTCATTTAGCATAGTCCAGTTTTGATCAATTGCTGTTGTACTTTATCATGTTCGCAATTTTCTTTGGGTCTGTTTATTTCAAAGCTCAGCAGTAGTTGGGAAGTGTTCATATGTATACATACAACATGTAAACAGCATGATAATGACATGAAGTATTCTTTCTTATTTGGATGGACAGTTCTATTAAGTAAAATCTTTTATTTGTATTGCAGTTCTCCTGGCAATGTTGTAATAATGGGTTTTTTTATATTATAGATAATCAGGCATTCTTGGTATCATTGTGAAGGGATATAGTGTAAGAACATTTTTATCTTTTGTTACCTACTTTTGTTAAATATTTTTTTTTGGTAACAGATGTTACCAACTAAGGCTCTTGGTCAGTAAGGAATTCATGGCATGGCTTTAAAGAATGTGTTTTAACCTCTTAACATGTAACTTTCAGCTGAATATAATCTGTTTTCTAAATTCATATCGGAGGGGTCCTACTGAATTCAGTGGGATTAAAATGTGCTTCATGCTTAATGTCTTTTTAAATGTATCCAGATTTATGCCTATATCTGATACAACAGCTGGAATCCTCTCAATAATCTCTAGAATTTATAAATGCTTGTCTAGTGCATGCAAAGATTAGTCTAGCCTCTTCATTTTTTATAATAGCATACACATGCACTCTGAAGAGATTTTAATGTGTTGTTTCAGTCATGATTACGAAAAAAGTGCCACCATTGTCCAGATGCAGATAATAATGATGTTCAGAAAATTAAATATTTATATATAGAAAGGAAAAGATTAAATTAATGACTTGTTTCTTTATCTGGATTTTAATTTTTTAGGAATGAAACCACTTTTAAGTCCCAGTAAGTTGTATTGTTCTGCCTAAGTGATGGGTTAACCTTGGCTGGCTGCCAGGTGCCCACCCAGCCTCTCTGTCACTCCCCCTTCTAAGCAGGATAGTGGGAGAAAATAGGATTAAAATGGTCATGGATTGAAATGAGGGCAGGGAGATTACTCACCAGTTACCATCACAAGCAAAACAGTCTTGAGTTGGGGGAAGTTTTAATTTAATTTTCTGCCAATTAAAAGTAGAGTAAGATAGTGAGAAGCAACAATTAAAGTAAAAACATCTTCCCCCCCCATCCATTCTTCTTCCCAGGCTTATCTTCACTGTCAAATCTTCTACCTCCTCCCCCGCAAGTGGTGCAGGAGGGATGGGGAATGGGGGTTGCAGTTAGTTCACAATGCTTTGTCTCTGCCACTCCTTCCTCCTTACATGTTCCCTCTTCACCAGCATAGGTCTTCCATGGGATACAGTCCTCCATGAACTGCTCCCGCATAGGCCTTTCCCATGGGTTACAGTCCTTCAGGAACTGACTGCTCCAGTCATCCCTGCAGACTTCGGTTATTGCCAGAAAATGTCCTCCTGTTTGAGCTACTCTCCACAAGCTGCAGCTCCAGCCAGGAGACTGCTTCTTCATGGGCTCTCCATGGGACACAGCTTCTTTCAGGGCACATCCATATGCTGCATCATGTGGACCTCCATGGGCTGCAATGTGGGAAGCTGCTCTGTTGTGGTCCCCCACAGGCTGCATGGGGACAACCTGCTTCTCCATGGTCTTCTTCACAGGCTACAGAGAAACCTGTGCTCTGGTACCTGGAGCACCTCACCCCCCTCCTTCACTGACCTTGATGTCTGTAGGGCTGTTTCTCATATTTTCTCACTCATCACTTACAGCTGCTGTCCAGCATTGTTTACCCTTTCTTCAACATGTTATCAGAGAGACACCAACAGCATTGCTTATAGACTCAGCAGTGTCCTGTACTGGGGCTGTTGGAGTCAGCTCGACATGACTCTGTCTGAAATGAGGGCAGCCCCTGGCTTCCTCTCACAGAAGCTGCCCTTTCCGCCCCCCGTTACAAAAATCTGTCCATGCAACCCCAATACAATGCCATCTTAGACTTTAGTTTTCATACTAACATTGTGAAATTGCTTGGAGAGGGGAGCTGGAAGGCGGGGTGGGGTGGGGTGGGCTGGAGTGGGGTGTATTTCCTGCTAAATTACTCCATTCCTCTTTAACACAACAGCTACCATCAGAAACTTTGTAATAAAACAAGTCTAAAGATTCTAAGTAGAAAATAGGAGTTTATCCAGGTCTTGGAAGAAAAGTATCAGAGAGATTTTTCATGTCTTATCTTAAGAATGCACTTTCTGAATGATGCTGTCTTACCCACAATTTGAAGCACTTAACATTTTTTCTAAGATTTTTAGAAGCAGTGGCTGTTACCTGTCAATATAAAATTTTAACCTTAAGTGCAGTTTTAGTGTTGCAGTATGATGTCTGTGAGTGAAGCTCCTATATTGCGTGTCCATGTAGTCTGTAGAGTTAAAAGAAAATTGTTTCAGAAGAGTAAGTAATATGGCAAAGTGTTAGCTGGCTATTTTGATCATGTAAAAGCTCTTACCAGAGAAGTCACTATTAAAGTGCTACGCGGTAGTAGGTTTATTATGTGAAAGGTTCTAATTTTCCTGTGTGCTGCATCTCAGAAGTATATTTTGGAAGTGTTCTTCACAATTTTTAAGAAAACCTTCTAGGAAGAATTTTACATTTGTAACTTTTGTTGTTTTCATAACATAGACATCCTGAGAAGCCTAAACATGTCACTACTGAAGTTAGCACTTGCAGCTTACGTCAAAACATCAGTAGATCAAATGATCATAGTTTTTTGGGTTTAAAACATTTGTTGAGTTACCACAAGGCACACTGAGAGCTTGAAATGGCAATGAAAGTTATGGAATCTCAAAGGAGGTAAAAACCTCAAGCTGACATTTTGAGAGCTAACTAATGATATCACTACAGAATTTGAGTTTACAGACACTTAGTAGATGCTTTGGGCATTTAAGCATATTTTCTCCTTTTAATTTCCTTAGATTGTTTCATTTTCAAAGAATGTTGAAATCATAGAATCATGAAATTATTTGGGTTGGAATGGGCCTTTCATCTAGTCTACCCCCCTCCCATGGGCAGGGACACCTTTCACTAGATCAGAATGCTCAAATCCCTGTCTAACCTGATGTTGAACACTTCCAGTGATGGGGCATGCACAACTTCTCTGGGCAACCTGTTCCATTGTCTCACCACCCTCATAGTAAGGACATCCTCCCTTATGTCCGGTTTAAATCTACCCTGTTTCAGTTTAAAACCACTGTCCCTTGTCCTGTCACTACTGGCCTTAGAAAAAATCTGTTCAATTTTTGTGATAAATCCTCTTCAAATATTGAAAGGCTCCAATAAGGAATACCCAGAGCTTCCTCTTCTACAGGCTGAACAGCCCTAACTGTTTGCCTTTCTTTTTAGGAGAGGTGTTCCAGCCCTTGAAGCATTTTCATGGTGCTCATCTGGACCCACTCTAGCAGGTCCACATCTTTCTTTTACTGTGAACCCCGGGTCTGGATGCAGTGCTGTAGGTGGGGTCTCAGGAGAGTGGAGCAGAGAGGGAGAGTCACCTTCCTTGACCTGCTGGCCATTACTTCTTTTTGTGCAGCTCAGGACATGATTGGTTTTCTGGGGTGCAAGTGGATATTGCTGGTTTATGACCAATTTTTTGTCCACCAGTATCCCCAAGTAATTCTCTGCAGGGCTGCTTTCATTCCTTTAATCCCCCAGTCTGTACCAATACTGTTCATTGGCCTGACCTAGACGCAGGACCTTGCACTGGGCCTTGTTGAACTTCATGGGGTTCACATGGGCCTATTTCTCAAACCTGTCAAGGTCCTTTTAGACGGCATTCCTTTGCTGAAGCGTATCAGCTACACCACTCAGGTTGGTGTCATCTGGAGACTTGCTGGAAGTGTAGTCAGTCTCACTACCTGTATCATTAATAAAGATACTAAGCAGTTCTGCTCCCAGTATGAGCGCTTGAAGGACACCAGTTGTTGCTGGTTTCTACTTGGTGTCATTGTCTTTGGATGTGGCCATCTAGCCAGTTCCTTATCCATCTAATAGTCCATCTGTCAAGCCTGTATCTGTCCGATTTTGTGCCCAGAATTTTATTTTGGACCATATCAAAAGCCTTATAGAAGTCTAGGCAGATGACATCTGTTGCTCTTCCCTTGTCCACTGATGCTGTTAGTCCATTGTAGAAGGCCACCAAATCAGTGTGGCAGCATTTGCTCTTGATGAAGCCATGTTTGCTGTCTCCAGTCACACCCCTACCTTCCGTTTGTTTTGATATGTCTTCCAGGAACATCTGTTCCATGATCTTAGTTGTCATGGAGGTGAGGCTGACTGGTTGGTAGCTCTCAGGATCCTCCTTTTTACTATTTTAAAAAAATGGATGTGATGTTTCCCTTTTTCCAGTCACTGTGGACTTCACCTGACTGCCACAACTTGTCAAATATATAAAGTGGCTTGGCAACTACTTCAGCCAGTTTCCTCAGGACTCTAGCTTGGGTCTTGATGGGTCCTATGAGTTGCTCAGTACTTTAAACGTGAACTTTTTTCCTGTATGATTTTCTTCATTCTAGCTTCTACCATTCAGTCCTGTTGCAATCTTTGGGAATAATGAAATCAACTTTATACAACCAACCTTCATATTCCTTGTGAAACAATACACATTATCATTTTTTTAAAATGAAAGATTTAAAGATTTCCCTAAGAAAATCTTTGTTTGGAAGACCTCACAATGAAAGGACATGTTCAATCACAGCTTCTTTGTCTGTTCTTCATTCCACTCCACTTATTTTATTTTGGGCAAAAGTATTATTTTGTAACTCATCTTAGGGATACCATTTTTTTGTGATTTACAGTATGTTTCAGTCGAAACTGACATTACAGTGTGCAGGCATATTCTTTACTGTGTATATGTAATTTGTAATTTCAGTCTCCATTGAAGTGCAGGAGCATGGAGATAGACAGCAGGTCTATCATTCTTACATTTTTAAGAAAAGGAAGCTTTTAACTTTTTTTTTTCTTTTTTCCTGAGGTGAAAGCTGGAACTACCTCTAGTGCAATGAAAGTCAAGTATTGTGGCTCTGTCTTTTCTCTCTTGTGTTGTTGTGTAGGTTTGTTTTGGTTTTTTAATCTTCTGTTACTTCCTGGTTACTGCATGAGCCTAATCTTAATAATAATAGATGTTCTTGGTATCTGGTCATATTAGTATTTGCAAAATATATTTAAGCATTTTACAAAACATTTTTTTGGACTTACTTTAGGAGACGTAATCGCAAAAAACCCCAACAGTATTTCCTACAGTTTTATATTTTTTTTCACATTTAATAGACTTTTCCTTCATATGAAAAATGATCAATAAATAGTTTACATCAGTTGACGGAATATTATGTGTTATCTATACTTACTTGCATTTTGGTCTTCAAATTCAAGAATGGTAAGTTTTTACCCTTTATGTATTGTAGGAACATTGCAATCTGTTCAAACAGTCTCTCTTGGTGACTTCCTCTTTGATTTATCCTTTATAAGGAGACAGTTAAAGTTGACCTTCAAAAATGTTTAAACTTAAGGTCTTTGTATGTGTTTTGTACGGACATTTTATAAATAAATAAAAAGGATTTAGTTATTTCGTGGAAAAGGATTCTGAAAGATTTTTTGTATAAATTTTGTTAACATGTCAAGTATTTTTGAGAAGCAAAGATCTGGGAAGCACTTCATGTCTGGTTATTTAGAACATTTAATGATAACAATTCTCATCACACTTGATTTAAACGTATTTTGAAGTTCTTTAAAACTCAAAATATTTACCATTCTCTAAGAATTTAACCCAAAGGGAAATGTATTATTCTTCTAAATGTTGTGAGATAATTGGGGAAATTTATATCCCCCCTGCCCCACCCCACCCCCTCCCCCCCCCAAAAAAAAAAAAAGACATTTTTTGAAAACTGCTTCTTCTCTTTTGCTTATGTGTGCGTGTCTCTGTGTGTGTGTGTAAATTTTCACTTTCTTAATAAAAAGAAAAAAAGAAAAAAAGAGTTGTATTTAGCACTTACAAAAAAGTGCAGACCTTAACCCACAGTTTCTGGTTAGTAGAAATGAGGCTTAATGCCAACTTCTGGATCCTTCTGTCTTGCTTCAAGTTCATTAATGCTAGGTATTTAAAAAATGATTCCTAGATTATAAGTTTAAATATTGCTTACTACCTGACTTCTAGTTCTTGATGAGAAATTTTAAAAGGTCACAAACAAAATATCCCAACAAACAACTCCATGCTTATATTGGCCATGTAAAATACTCAGTTTCCTTATTTTGATATTTATAATTTCACTGCTGTGGTAGTGTTTTGGTTACTGCTTAGGCTTTCCAACTAAAATCTGTCATGCAACTTTTGTTATCCATTCCTTATACATGTTACTCCAATGCATATCATAAAAAAAAATAAAAATCCCACAATATTCAGCAATACTTTATATTTGGAAGTTATATTTACATAAAGTACAACATTTTTGATTGGATGATTTTGTGGAGAGCTTCTTCGTATTACCTTAGATTCAAAGCCTTTCCATATGTCTTTGTCAAGAAATGTAGGAGGATGCAGGTTATCAGGCTTATTAAAAGGATTTTAAATGTATCCACTGTCTGTTCCCGTATCATTACAAGAATCATCTTTTCCGTGTTCTACTCATTTGTTGTATTTGTATCTCTTTTTTTCTTCACAGCTCTAGAAATGTTTTGACTTATAAATTTCAAGTATAATTTTTAAGTGCTAAGGCTGGTATCTTGCAAAATGATGCAGAGGTTGTTTTGAACTACTGGAAAAAAAGGCAACAAAGTAGTCAAAGTCTTGAGGAGTAATTAACTATTCCTAAAGCTTTACTTATAGTGTACAGAATTATGTTTTTTCTGAGTCAGCAACATGTGCTTCTGATTTTAAAAAGTTGGTATTTATGGCATTCTTGACATATTATGCACATTAATTGTCCACAAAGTACAGAAGAATTCCCTGAATGAAAGCCCCCATTGTGAATGTTATTAATGAAATTATCATTCATAAGGGCTCTTTAACATAACTGCAGTTTTTAACCCTTGGATCAACACAGTGTAATTATCAAGTATGGTTTAAAATGTGGAGTTACGATGAAAAAGTTGCATGTCTATGCTGTAGGACAGATTTTTGTTTCAATTATTTTCCCTCTGTTGGCAGGACTTTTCTCCTTACTGTGGATATGATCGTTATTTACTTGATTTCTTTGGCAAAATTCTGTGAAGGAATTTAATATTGCTTTAGGGGAATTAAAAGTTGTAACTTGCTCCAAATAATTTTGTTTCTGTTCCTTTTATTTTGGATAAAGATTTGGAAGCAACAAGGATGTCTTTTTGCCTCTTGGTGGTGAACAAGTGTGAATTCTGATTCAGTGGTTGGAGAAGTTTTTCTGAATTTGTTACTCCAACTGGCAATGATGGAAGCTAAACTGTGTACTGATGGTATTCCTGCACTTGAAATTTTAAAGAAAACAAGCTTGACTGTTTATATGAATGCTTAAGTACAAGCTAGCTCCTCTTCCACATAGGAAAGATGTGAGATGTTCCTCAGCAATTGGTTACGCAATGTTCTCTTTTGATTATCGTGACAGATTACTACTGTAAACAGAGAAGTGGTTGGCTAAATGTTTATTTCAGATGTCCAGCTCCTTTTATCATATGCTTCATAAACTAAACTAAGCTACGCTTCTGAAGTTCTTTTTTCTGTAAACTAGGCAAAGATTGCCTAAAACAATATGAATATTGTAGTCAGAGAGATAGGGAACATTGGGAACATTGTGAATTTTATTTGCAGTAAAATCACTGGACAAGGGTGGCAATGAGAATAAGTACCACCATGGTGAGACAGAAATGTTTTATAACTGATCAAACCACATTGATGTTTTAAGGTGGCAGCCTTATTGTAAATATGCTTTATTTGAGCTGAAATTGGTCACTCATATAGTTTTGTCAGTGTTCATTAGATCCAACAAGGAGAGGAGTAACAGTCTTGAAATTCAAACTGTAGTATTCTTTGCACAATTCTTATGTTTCTACTGACATGCTTGTCTACAATAAGTTATTTTCTTCCAGAACAGAAGTGATGTCTTATATGTTCGAGGAAAGATCATGGTATTAAATGGAAATGGATCTGTATATGGAGTCAAGGAAGGAACAGTTTTTCTGACTCCATGCATCTATCACCATCCAACTCTAGCATGTGAGAGAGATCCTACAGTGACTACAAGTCAGCTGGTACCCAGTGCCTTAAGTACTGCCCAGATGCCTGAGGTCCTAAATGGCTTTTGTCCAGGCTTTTGCACTCTAAAGCACCTGCTTATAAAGTTTCATAGTCTTTCTAAACTAATATTATCATAATTTTTCTTTGGACAGATAGCAGGGAGAGCTTTGTATCTAGTGAGGGTTTTGGTGTTGGGTTTTTTGGTGTTTTTTTTTTTTTTTCTTTTTTTCTTTCCTCTCCCTAAGGCATCATACAACCCTATTGAATCTACTTCTATTGCAACAGTGATTGCTCTACTCCAGCAGTGTTGCTGATGCAATAGGTGGCATCCTTTGGTGGGGTGTAGGAAGGACCCATACTGGTAAAGAGCAGTTACGGTTTGCTAGGAAATGCTTGCTAAGGCTTTGAGCAGTATAGGAGGAGCAGTGAGGGCAGTACCTCTCTCATGAGAAGGACTCGTGTGACTGTGTATGATCAACTGCAGAGCAGCTGCAAACTTCTGCCATCCTTTCAAGATGCCATGCACGTGGGAAAACCTGTAGTTCTAGTAGAATTCTCACTATTAACACTATATCATCTGCACCCAGACACTGTGTGTGAATAACAGAATGTCTCATCCAGAAATAATTACCATAATTAATTAAGGGTCAATCAGATTCTTCATTTTCATACTGAATTGAGACCTGGGAGGAACCATCAGGAAAAGCTGTTGGGCTTTTTTGTGTGTTTTGTTTTTGTTCTTTGTGTTTTGTTTTGGTTTTTTCCTTCTTTACAGTAAGGCTGTATTAGGAACTGAATTCTTTCAGAGACATTCTTTCTAATCCATTTTTTAGAAATGGTGAAATTGGGAAATGCAAGCTATTGGTGAAGTGTTTAAGAATATCTTTTTGGTCTGAAGGAGACGGCTTCAAATATTTGCTGTTTCTAGGATCTGGATGTACTACTTGATAGCTTTTGATGCATTTCAGAGCGTCAGTCAGGGGTTACATCTGCACATGTATGAAGATGGTCTTACTGAGCATTCAACTCAACAAAAAGTAAGGGGAGTTAACAGTCTATTTTTTATGTGGAATGTATGAACTATCAAGCAATAGTTAACTGACTTAGAGATATCTTAATATATTCTGGAAACTGTGAAATATTTCCCTCTCTATATTAGTCTTATTTAAAAATTATTTTCACACTGTCCTGATTTTTCTCTAAGGCACCCATTTTGCTGTTTATTTAAGTGCATGCATGAGGTTTCTTAGTGGTACAATAAGTGATTACCACCACTGCTTGGTACATCTGTGTACTTTTCCCAGGGTCCAGGGTTAGAACAGGTTTAGTGAAAGAGCCCTTCCTTTTAGTAAAGGCTGAGGCTTATCTGTTAAGTATTGGTCATGTTTGAAATCTGAAGAGGAAAATAGTGACTCGAGGGTCATCCATTACTTTTTTTATCACCTTCATAACACCAGTAGAAAGGTGTTTTGTTGGGGGGTGTATTGTCAAGTCTGATGAGCTTTCAAACAGGCAGTATTGACTGTGGTGAGATGATGAAGTTGAGAGTACTTGGAGTTATGAGATGGAGAGGGCTAATGAGCCTTGAGCCTTAAGCCTCAGCAGTAGATAGTAGAATTTAAGGGGCGGGAGAAGAAACGGAGACCATGAGGTTGCCCTTCCATTGCCCAACACAGCCCATAAATGGATCACATGACTGAGCCACAGTGTGTCTGGGCCAGCAGGCTCTATGTCGCTAACACTAACAGTGCCTTAAAAATAAATCAATGGGTGGAACTCTGTAGTACTGAATGACATTTTATTGGATGTTGTACCAAAACAACACAAAGATAATACTTTTTCTGGGTCCAATGATAAAGTATATATCGTTTGAATTATGTTTAAAAAACCCAACATCCTCAAAACAACTGTCACTGCTATTTAAAAAGTTTCTGCTATGTAGATTACATTTTTGAAGGGGAACATGAAGCTTCAGTATTGTTTTGATGAAACTGACTTGGTAAACATATAAACTAAACACGTCTTATCACTGTATCAATTACATTACCTGTTAGTTGAAAGCTGATGTGACAATATAGATAATTAAAAGCTTGTTTCCTGTTGCTAGATAAAAATGAGCATTTTTTTTTTTTTTTGTCCTGGAGAAATGTTGTCCATTTGCATTATCTGCCTTTTTTTACTGGTTGTGATGTTATATTTGCAGGTGATAATGAAGGCAGAGTCATATAAAACAAAAATTCAGATCTGAATAATAAGATCTTGCTATAAGCATTGTGGTACTTTAAGATAAAACACTTTCCATATATGAATATGAAGAGAAGTGTGTTAATTATTTGAATACAGGGTTCAGCCTTCTTCCCTGAGTAGCCCAGTTGTTAGCTACACAGCAAGGAAAACTTGTAGTGGTATGAAAGTAAGAAAATTGGACTTCACTAATATTTTTTTTAATTACTATATATATATACATAAATATATATTTCTGTTAGATCAGGTATTTTTTGCACCTGTACTTCTTTAAATGGGCATACTTTTCTGAGTTGTTTTATTGACAAGAGCTCTACTGAAGTTTTTGACTTGTGTATGTTCCTGTGTGTGTCTACGAGAGAGAAGAAAAAACAAGGGGAGCTTGCAGACAGATTTACTTGCATGTAGGTTTGTACATAAGGGTTGAAGGGTTTGTAGGGAGGGACTTACTTTTTCTTGTAAGCTCGACTTGCAAATTTGTTACCTTTTTTTTTTTTTTTTTTTTTTTACAAAAGCAAAACAACAGCCTGGCAGGGACATAGAGAAATTAAAGAAATATTATTTCAAAAGGAAAAGGATTATTTGACTTTTTTACCACAAAAACTAATAGTTTTTCTATCAGAAATTACATCAGAAGTTACCAAGGCCCGTTTAGTCATGCATAGTAACAGTGAAAATTCACTAGAAAATAATAAAGATAGGGATTCTTGGTAAAATCATAAAATAACCATTTTTAGCTAACAGTGTAACATGTCACTGATGACCACTGTAAGTTCAAAAGTGCGATTATTTTTAACAGATATCTTTAAAAAAATGACAGAGAGTATATGGAATTAAATTCTTGCATATTGGAATTTAGGACTAAGACTTCACAAGGATTTGTGCTGTGGTATTAAACTCTACTTAATTCATAATTACTGTTGTACTTCTTGAATGTTGAAAAGTCTGTGATATTTTTAACAGAACCACAGCGAAGCTTGTACCAGCTGTGGACAGTGATTAATGCAGTGAGTGAAGAAAGCACAGCATGCATGAAAGGAGAGCATACCAAGGACAAAGGCAGACACAATGATGATTGTAATGAAGCTGGTTTCCCATGAAGGGTAGCATCATAATGTTACTTTCCCTCCCTCCCTCCCCACTCCCCCCCCAAAAAAAAAAAAACCAACACAACAACTTGTTACTGGCCATGACTACTTATTTTCCAGATTACATTTATTTATTCTCAGGTGGTCAACTAACTTAGTTCAAAAGGCAGTGCATTTCATAGCAGACAAAGGTTTGGAGTAACAATAGATTCCTGCTTTTAAAGTAATGCATATATTTGCATTTACTGACATGCGGTATTTCATACACAGTATTGCTTCTACTGGTCCTAGGAACTCTTCATTAAAATCACATTTTTGATCATATCGTTTTTATTACTTTGAATTCTGACTGGGTGTTGCATTTACCCCATCCTTACTTGATACTGAATGTTTCAAAGTAAATTACAAAATAATTGTCACATACAGAAAAATTTTAAAGCTTTATCACAGAAGTAGTAAAAGTTCATTGCTGTTATCAGGCAGGAGTAAAATAATGTTATCATGAGTCAGCATGAGTTAACATGTTCAAAGCAATTGTGTTATTCTGTGTGAAACAATGACAGTCTGTTTTATTAACAGAAATTACAGCTGTTGATACAGCAGAAATGTACAGTAGCAAGAAATTACTGAGGGTTTCTATTTGAATAATCATTCTCACTCTACCTTTATTTTGAGGAAATTTATTATAAATTACTGTCTCTTCTGTCTATTGGTAGACAACAACAAAACCTCCTGCTGGTAGCAATGGGTAGAGTGAGGACAACCTAGAGGAAATAAATTGCGAAGATACTAACTGTATTTAAATGTTGCACCAAAGTTGAGGTAATCAATGTGAGTTTAGTTGATCCACAATTAATTTAATTTTATTGGAGTTGGAGAAACCTAAAATTGTATTTGGCACAGTAAGCATATTTCTTCTTCTGAAGCCTAATCAGACTTGACTTTCTTAATACATTTAATCATAAATCAGATATATTTGATAGTGCTAAGAATCACTGTTGAACACGGCGCTGAAGTCTTTAGTAATCCTGTCTGAACCTTCATGTTACACAGTTTTGCTCACTGTGAGAAAACCTGCACAGCTGCAGGTTCCTAGGTGGAACATGCATATTCTTTAATGTGTTGTTTGGCTAAAAAATTGATGATACATGGACATACAATTTTATTGCATAGCACCCACACCAGATCTTATCTTTTAAAAGGAAACTATTTTCTTTTCAACTCAGATGAGTTTACATCAAACTTCACAAAGTAATTTTTGTTTAAGACCATTAAGTGCTATGATCTGTTCCTGACACCTACCACCATAGAAAATTAATTTTGTCTGTGTGTTCTTTATCACATCATGACCACTGCTATTGTCATTATATTATGGTGGGGTTAATAATCCTGACTGAATGCAATGTTTCAAATTTACATTATTTCATTGCCTCAAGAAGATGTTCTGCAAAAAAATGGTTCTTGTTGCATTTTAGATCTTCACCTCTGGTTGTAAAGGTGTCAGAAATAGCTATTGAGGACAGTTGGTTTCTTCATGGAAATAATTTACATTAAGGGACATACTAATACGATCCACTGATTTTATACAGGTAATTGTCAGCAGCGATGAGACATTCATAATTTTCATTTCCTGCTGATTTGGCTGGATTTGAATTTATCATCTAGAGAAGGGAAACTCCCTCACTTTCTGTGCATGACAGTGGTTGTCTAGCTCAGTGTGTCTCATTCTCTGTCTTTATTTTATAATGCGGATATATGTATATGGGAATGTCTACAGCTACATTGTAAATTGAACATAAATTTCAAAACTTTGTAAGTTAACTCTATTGCACTTGCAAAGTTGCCTCATCTGTGGGCTTCTTTTTCATTAGAAGTGTGCACATGGCAATATATTGGAAAAAAATAATGAAATTTTCTTATATCTGTTTCATCTAGGCTCTTGCATATCTTCAGTAAGAATTATGTTGGTTTATCAATAAGTGGTAGTAGCAGTGGAGTTTATGTCCAGGGATAATGGTGAATTTAATACACAACTGAAGTTGAACAGCACTGCATCCCTCCGTAATAGAAACAATTCACTATTAAAAATTTGGTTTGTAATAGGTCTGAATTGTAGAAATGAAATGAGAAGTGAAATAGGAAAAAAAACATGGTGGTGTACATTTTGATCAAGATTTTGTCTTTCTTTAAGTGGGTAGTGTTTTCTCATCTCTAAATATACTGTCATTGTAAAATGTCCCAAGGAAGCCAAATATTTTACGTTTGAATAAGCTAAGTGCTATTATGAAAGAACTATTAATGGATTTATTCTAATTATAATTCTAATTGTATATGAAGTAATATAGATTCTAAATCACTGATACCTTTTAGCTTATAGGCTTATTACAGGTTTGTTTTCAGAAGTAGAGGAATGCAGCAGATTTTAACTTCACCACACTAGTTGTAGGAGCTACCTTTTTTTCTCATTTCTGCATAGAATTTTATCACACTTTGAAACACACAGGCTTAGCTTTGAAACATGCAGCAGACTGTCATTTTCCTGTGAAGCAATGAGCTGTGCAGCTCTGAGTAAATGCAGATGGGTACCAACACAAGGCATGACTGAAGCCAGAGCATGGTTTCATGTTTCAAGTATCATGTTTAATGGGTAATTTTCAACCCTCTTGATAATTGTGGTAAATTTGTACAGAATTTACGTAGTAGATGAAGTATATTTTACTTAACCATTAGTTCCTAAGGCCAGATTGTGGTGGTGATACTAATCCTGAATAGTATTGTACATAGAGAGCCTAACTGCTATTAGTGGACCTATATAAAGAAAAAGATAGTGATTTGAATGAAGGCGTTCAGAATCTAGACTGTTACACATATTTGCATTGCTAATAGTTTCTGTCAAAAACATGTATTCCACATGACTCCTACATTTATTTATTTTTGCAGTAGATGCTGGAAAATGTATTAAGAATTCTGGATAGTGCTATGTAGTACTCATATTTCAGTGTGAGTCAGCTTCTGCTGGACTTATGTTTAAAAAGACCCCAACATATCAATGCTTTTTTGATTTGTGAATATTGTGTATGTGAACACTTGTTCAACCAGGTGTTCTTGTTAAGATACAACCAAACAGGTGCTGATAGAAAAGAAAACAGTTAATGTGTTATTCATATTAAATAGGGCTAGAGGGTTTATAATTCATTGTTAATACTCATAAGGTGAATGGTTTCTGTCACTTCATTTGATGGGAAGTGATGTGGAAAATAGGGGTACTGGACTTCTCTACAGGCTATTTTAGAAGTTGTTATGTTCAAAAAATTACATATATTATTGCCATTTTAGGCCTTTGAATAAATAAAAAGTTAATAAAATCAAGGAAGCAAAACCTGGTGCACATAGGTCTTTCTGTACTATTTTTCACCTTCTGTGAAAATTTTTTTCTCATATTTCATAAAAAATATTAGTTCAAATACAGGCATTTTTTAATTTACTGAATTACAACAAGAGGATTATGCAAACTTGCAACTTATTTTTTAAATAAGATCCCTGATATATTAATTTCTATATGACATATTCAAGCATTGTAAACTGTGATCTGTTAAATTTCCTTGGTAGTCATGGAAATTGCATTTGAATTCCTAATTTAAGGATCTAGAAGCATTTAGATAAGGTTTGAAAATAAATAAATATTTCTACCAGTAACAGAGCCCCCAGTATGACACAATACTGCACCTGAGCAGCAATGTTTTGGTAAGAATTGTTTCTTAGATTTTTGCTTTTTAATTTGATTTATAAAGTTGTTGAAGTTTGTGTTAATTTTGTGTCTTTTAAATCCATTTCGTAAGTCTGTAGTAAGATCCATCTTGTAAACATACACTTCAGATAGGACTTTCTGGGCAGCATTATAATCAGTATTAGTGTGAAGAATTGAACTGAAAACGAAAGGTCAAGTTATAAAAGTCTCACTAAGACATCTTGCGAAGGAAAAAAAAAAGAAAAAAAAGAAAAAAAGAAAGAAAGAAAAAGAGTAAACCAAATATCTCAAAAATATAGATTTTTGGAGTTGAAATATCCAGACAATGCTTAAGACCCATATGTAATGCTAAATCCTTTTTTGGGAATTAGTGTGCAACTCAGATTAGTTTTCGCTGTAATTATGGCTGTGGTGACAGATGATGAAAAATTTAATGAAGAGTCAATTACATAAACTACTTGAATCTCATGGAGCTTAATTATAGGGTCCACATTCTAATAAAATTTTATTTCAAGCTTCGTTGGGAGGACCTCACAAATCAGAAAGCATACAAGTAACTTTGTAACGAAAGACTTACTTGAAAGTTTTTTACAATACTATATATACTAGCTGTGTGAAGTTACAAAAACTGAAATGAGAGAGACAGAAAGAACATGCGCTACAATTTTGTTTCCTTCAGAGGCTGTAACAAGGGAGTGATACTGCTGAAAGCAGTTGGAAGGCCAGCTGGAAATATGAAACACTTCACTTTATATACCAATGCAGAGCTTTTTTTTGGCCTTCTTTAAAAGCTGTACCAGGTTGTTAGAAAGAGAGTTATTCCAAATAGTATTTAATTTGCCTACCCTTTATTATTATTGTTACCAATTTTTGAATAACTGAATTGGGCTGGGATAATTTCTAGAGTCTGTAGCTGATCGTGCTTAATACAAATTTTGCTACGTTTGGCTTTTTGGAAACAAATTCCTCCCATGTGGAAAAAAAGACCTGTCTGAAAATGTTAACTCTTAATTTGTGAATAGGCTGCTCTACTATCAGCTGAAAAATATAAATGCTACAAATTGCTATATTTTGCGAGTTACCTCCTAAGCTTCATTTGAAGGAGCAAATACTAGTAGAATTAGCAGAAATGTGGTTTCTGATTGCCTGTTTCTCAGTTACAATATGTAAATGTGTAATGCCTTTATGGAAAGTATATTACACCTCAGGCATTGTGTCAGTTTTATGCTGAAGTAATGACCAAGAGATCAGTGAAAACATGTTTTTTAACTTCTTCTGAAGCCAAAAAGCAGGTGACTATGTGTTGCCATCCACTGCAAAGGAAGTGTTGGCCTGCACCTTCATTCTTTCTGATGATGTCACATACCCTTGTGTGCCAGAAGTAAGACCTTGCAGGATGGCTTATTACTGAGTAGCAGCTAATACAGGGTACACCAGGGCAAGATTTCTGTGTCTGACATCTACTCTTTACTTGAAATTATGAATAGCTATCTAAGTTTTCTCATTCTGCTCATTTTTTTTGTACCATGATGTTTGTGCTTAGGCTCTTGCTGGAGCCAAATGGGAAAATGTTGAATGCTGTGGAGATGACAAAGGCATGCAGACTGTTGGCCATACAGCAGTTGAAGCTTAACATGAATAATTCAGCATAGTATTTTATTTACATTTAAGAAATGGAACTATTTGAACCATATTATTTTAAAAATGAAAGCCTACATGCTTTCATTGTTCACTGTGTATGTGAATGAGAAAGATGTCCGTTGCTGTTGTCTTGCATCATTTTCTAATGTAAACTAGAGTAGCTGTTGAAATAATCTCTGTTAGACACCATCCTACCATTGTATTAACAATAAAGAAAAAAGAGGGAGCTTGTCACCTGTAACTTCATCTGATGTATTCTCACCACTACAGCTTAAAGCTAGTGGAATATGAGTAGATAAACATAGTAACAATTGACTAACAAAATATGTGATGGAGACAGTTTTTCTGGCTTGGCTAGCTAGTCACATAACTGATATTTCTGTTGCTTATAGTGTCAAAGATATAAAGTATATTGGAAATTTTCCTTCATACACTTGTATTTATGTCATGGCATTAAGTAGACATCGATTATTACTTTGAGGCAATAGAAGGAATAAGGTGATATTTATAAAAAAAGAGGTGTGTATGTAAGTTAATAGATGTGATTATTCCAGGAAGCATATTTTTTGACACTACAATATGAGGTAAGAACTGCTAACAGTTGAATTAATTTGAAGATGAATGAATGACCAAATAGTTTTAAAATAAAACCAGTTTTTAATTACAATTTATTTAAAAAAAAGAAAAAAGAAAAAAGAGAAAAGCCCTAAGGGAGTTCACTGGAATTGTGGAAAGGTGGAAGGACTAGTTAACAGGAAGATATGAGAGTGGGAAGAAGATGACAGCAGAATGCACATGACAAAATGTGAAGCCAGAGTTAGGGATGTTGTGGAAAATTCATGTGCCACAGGACAGGGCCTAGGTAGGAGTGAGGAAGAAAACAAGACAGGAACAGAAGCTAAAGTTATCTCTAGATCATAAGAAAGTGCCAAAGGAAAGAGCTGGATTAGCCTTTGGAGATGAGACTGAGTTCAGGACTGTTGAAGAGACACAACCTTGGTAGAGATGGTAAGGCAAGAACAGAAGCTGGGGGAGGAGAAACCTAAGGGAAGAACAGATTGGAGATTGTACAGTGAACAGATCAGGGAACTGAAGAAAGTAAAAGCTTAAGAAGCTCTTGAAAGACACCAGTGCTGTAGAATATGGAGACACTGGGCAGGGTGTTAAGCAGACAGTAGAAAGTGGTCACTAATTGACCACATATTTGTGATATTTGGGGGCCTTTTTAAAATGTGCGTAATCTTAATGAACAAGGTTCATTTTGCCACTACAATTTTTAACTGCAGATTAAAAAGTATTTTGCAGTAGCTATATGATATGTTATAGGCCCTGCACGGGTTAAGGAGATCAATGGTAGTCAAACAATAAAGTAACCACTGGTGGAATCCTTCACACAGTACATGTTTTGGAAAAAAATTCAGTTCTGAAGCGTGCCAGTCTGTCTGGGTGCAATGCTACCCTGACATATGTACAAAACTGCAGATTCAAGTTGTAAGCCTTTGCCTTTGAAACCAATGACATTTATAATTATGCAGCTTAGCTTGCTTGTAACTCTTTCACAATTCCAGAAAGTAAATATTTTATTACATAATACAATATATTAAAACAACATATATATCAAAAGGAGAACTAGAGTCTCAACTGCTGTAACATATAAACTGCAGTTTTTAATTTAGTGGCTATGCTGGGATGGTTATTGCACTGACAAGCAGAATCTGGAATGATTCAAACCCAGAAAATTATGTTGACAGGGTGACTGATAAGTATGATGTAAGGGTGGTGAGTATGTGAGAGAAGCTTTCTGGCAGATAAGAAAACATATTGAAAGCACATCTATCAATATTTCATGTTCTGGTATGAGATTGACCTTTTTGGGTATTTTACCAGCTGCCTATGATGCTGTATTTCCTGAACTGAAAGAAGACACTGAATCCCTGTTACACTCAGCGGGTAAAATGGAAAATAAAGAGTAGTTCTACACTAAAATGTGAGATTGGATTCATTCTCCTAATTCAGGAAGTATTTTGGGTCGGTGGTTACAGCTTGAAGACATATGGTGTATTTTTTGTAAGCTCTTAATTCTTACTGAGATGTAATGTGCTCTTCTCTTAATAAGTAAAATCACTGCTTACCTTTCTATATTATTTCTTTGATTTTAATACCTGTAAGTCAGCTGCACAGAGTTTCTTGTGAGGTGAGCTGCCTGTGATATCTCCAGTGATTCCAAACCTGGAGTGCAGAGATAGTGAATTCTTACACATTTTCATTCTGGAGACCCTTTTACAGGTTTCCATAAATCTACATTGCAGTCTATTCAAAAAGATAAGAAGGAATTTTATTTTCCATGGTTATCCACAAAGATACTTTATTATCATCCCTTCAGTTGTCTTTTGGTCTGCTAAAAACTCAACAATTGTTAGAGAGTTAGTAGACCTGATTTTAATGCCATTCATGCTGACTAGAACCCTCATATTTTCCCTGTATTGTGTTAAGTCTGGCTGTAGCCAGCTGTCATGCCTCATCTTATTCTTAGACTGTAAACATTTTAGGGGGGAAGACTAAGATAGTAAATATTCTTGGAGGAAGATTATGTTATCTGGTTTTGTTGGAGATAGCGAAGTCAGATCCTATTTTAGGAGGATGCAAATGTTTTACAAATGCTAACGCTGATAAATGGGTATATGACAATTGTAAATTGTGATCTTTTATAAACGTAGTCAAAGTATAGTGAAAGAATGAAAGTTTCTGTAATATTTCCTTCTTATTTTTTCTCTTTTGAGGTGAACTCTATTATTATTATTTTCTAATTGTTTATTATATTCTTAATAATGGGTTTGTATATCAGGGACCGAAGTTTTTCCTGTCATAAGAAGTTTTATTTCATGTGTGTATGAGTATTTAATAGTAGTTGGATCTTCAAGTAAGTTTGCTTTTGTAAAGTGCCTAACTTTGTAATATAATTTTCTTTGTGTTGAATCTGAGATTTCTTGCTATCATGTAGTCTTTTTGAAATACATTTTATCTGAACATGGAATTTTCTTTGCTCTTCAGCTAGAATTCCTTGGAGAGAGTGCAAGGTCTGATGAAGTAATTTGATACTCATTGCAACTAAGTATCAGATCTAGTTCTTGTTTAATTTTAACTGCTACCTTAAGTGAATCCTGAATTATAACGCACTTAATTAGCAGTGCAAGACTACCTGAATGTAAGGCTGGAATTTGGCCCTCCAAACTGGAAAATGCTACAATGCTGGAAAACATGTATACTTCTTAATTTTAGATCTTACAAGTCTTTTACTAGATTAGAGGATCGTAGTACAGAGAAATTTCATGGAATAATTTAAGATATTCTGTAAATGCCACTTCTGTAAAGGGATAATTCTTTGTTTTCATTTTATGGGTAGAATTCTATGACAGAAGGACAACCATATGCTTGGTGAAAGGAAACGATGTTAATTCTCGTTTAATTACAGTCATTATTCCCTCCTACCCCTGTAGTGTGTGTGATTATTGCAGGTTTCTTTCTGTGCTGTCTTGCCTTAATATTTTCTTTCCTGACTGTGCAGGTACTTACACTTTTAGAGTTTAGCTTTCAGTTTACTCTGAAACATTTTTAAATGACATACATTTCAACTGCTTTTGAATTTGTATTTTGACCTTTCCCTATGTTTGCAGCCGGGCCTTTTGTGGGCACCCTCAGGAATGAACATAATAATCTTATGCTTGTGAGGCATGTTGTTAATCTTTGTTTTTTCATTTCCAGTGATCAGAAATGTGAATGTTCTCTTTCACTTTGTAACTGACAATAAACAAAGAGCAGTTGCATCTTGTGAGAAGAGATGTTGATGTAAGGCGCTTTCAGTACAAATGAAAATATAACTTTAAATAAACATGAAAATATATATAAAGATATTTTAACAGTGACATCCATAATGTACCTAAGGATGAGTAGAATTAAATTTATTCATAGCAACCTGGAATCTGTTATTTCATATTTTCTATCTGTAATATCTATGTGTTTTTAAGGTAATAATATTTGTACATAATTTACATTGTGGTTTCTTCTGCCCCATAGTATTAAATAAGATAAAAATGGAAGACTCTGAATGTCCATATGAGAAAATACACCATTTGTATTATTTGCTCTGCTGTTTCACATAAATGAAAATAAAACAATAGTATTAAATGCACTGATATGTGCTAATAGTGCTAAATACACTGGTATGCATTCGGGGCGGGGTGGGTGGCACAAGGAAGGGTACTTAAAAACACCAAAACAATTGTGTGACAGTAATGAGGGGAAATAAAAAAAATATGTAGTTTTGCTATGTACAGAACACTTTTTTTTTTTTTTTAAAAATAGAATACATTGCATTAACAACCACACTTGTACATTTTTTGACAGTAATAACTATGGTGTATCTTACCAAATAATTAACTTTCACAAACATACTAACAAGTCTACTGAGCAGTAGTGACAAAATTGCAATAACTTCTATGTTTGGACTTTGTAGCCTAAAGAAAAATTAAACATTTTATTAAAAGTGTCTTCAGATATCGATTCCCCTCCATCATTGTTTACCCATTTATTAGCCTAATTTCAGTAGACTTTTTCTTGATTTCTAAGAGTATTGGTGGGATCAGAATCAGTGCATCACATCAACCTGAAAGAGAATGATAATACCAGTCAATAAATAATTTAAGGCTACTACCATAGTAGGCTAGATATTTATGAGCATCTTGAAACACAGAAGCATGATGAAGTGTTATGAAATATTACACAATACATATGGAGATTTCTTATATAAGGACACATAGTTACATATTTGGCATCACTTCACAGGGAATACCTTCACTACAGGCTGTGAGAATTTCCACTTCAGTGTAAATTTTTTGAGCTGTAGGATCAGACCTACGTTTACCAACTTCATAAAAGCATGATGATACGTTTCCTTTTATTGCTGCCATCTCTGTTCTTTCTCATTTACCTTACCATCCAAAAAAGCTGAATGGAATAAACAGTGCTGATATTTGACATTTTTATACCTCTTTATTCTCCTGATAATTTTTTCATTGTGAATATAGATCTTGAAATTAATTATAAATCAGAGTAATTAAGAATAATTAAGCAACTAAGTCTAATTAAATAAGTAGTATGATAAGGATAAATAGATGTCTTTTTTCTACTTGCTGAATTTCATGTACTTCTGGAATAAAGGAAATACTGTGATTAGTTGATGTGCAAAAACTATCCAGTCTTAAATTTTAGTAAATCAACTTCTAAGTGCTGTTGAAGTTATTTTTTATCACAAACTTAAAGTTTTTTTGACTTTTTATGTGTAAGACTACAGTTAAGCATGATATGAATCAATTAATTTGACATATAGGTTTGGGTTTGCCTCATAGGAATCTCAGTAAAATCTGAAATGTAAGAACGTTCATGACTTCCATTCATTTATCAATTTTTTGTTCAGTGTAGTTTAAGTGCCTGTCACCCCAATCAATTAGTTCACAGCCTATGGAATGTATTCTGTATTCTCTTTTTTTATGTGTGGTAGTAGCTGCTAGCTAACTAATAAGACTCAGTTACAGTTATTTAGTGTGGTCTTTGCTGGAGCAAACTTATGAATAGTATTACAGTTATTCATTCAACTTCCATGCAGTGAGGGCTAATTTAGTGCATAATGAAGTAAGCTTGCAAACTTTTGTTATTGTTCAAAGCTATGTAATTAATACCTAACCACAGTGCTGTAAACGTGTGTACTTGCTGCTCAATCTGAGCCTGAAAATAATGGGCCAAATCTTCAATTTCTGTAAATTTGAGCAGAGTCACTGAAATTAATGGGTTTTGATCAGCTTACAATAGAGAAGAAACTAGCCAGCTCATTTAAGGAAACACCTTACCTGTACATAGTATGTGTATTTTCTCATTTTCAAGCGAGGGAAAACATTTTATGTAATTTAAGACCTAGCAAATACATAAATCTCTTGAATGAAACGTAATATTAACTGATGATGGAGGTGATTTTATAAGAAAATGGGGGCGGGGGGTATCAGTCCAGTTTTCAGAGGTTTCCTAACAGGAATGATCTTTTACAGAAATGCAGTTGCATCAGAAATCCAGTTGCATCTCTAGTCAACTTTTATAGTAATATGGCAATTCAAAACAGAAAAAGGGTACTTCCAAAATCTCTGCTCGTAAAATGATATAATGGTAAATGTGTGTTTGTGTTCGCTGTGCTGTATCTTGCACAACCTTAATTTTGTGAGCATAACTAGAAATCTTTAGGTAAATTTGTATAGGTGTTTGTCCTGAAAAGCAGTACTAGTACTGGACTCACTTAAAATCATAGAAAATCTAGCAGTAGGGACAAAAGACTGGCCCTATTTAGGAATGCCACTGATTTCTGTGACACCAGGATTTCATCTGTTGTGGTCCACAGCAAAAGTTATGTCTTAGCGTATGGTCCGTAGTGTTGTAAGAATCCAATAGCTTCACTCCTACAAAAGCAGTTAAAAAAAAGACGAATCTGTAACAACTTTAATCACCTGCATGAAATATCCAGGGTGCATTTCTTTCATTACTCTGTGTGTTTTTGTATCAGTCAGTTAAGCACTCAGTTCTTTCACGGTATTTTTAAACATTCACCTGATATTAGGAGTAAGATAGCTGCTCCTAGAAGTAAATGTATGGACATTGGAAGTAACTGTATGAATTTTTTATCTGTTCTTCATTGTTCATTCACACAAAACTGTGCACAACTGCATGCATTTCATTGCCTTTTTATTTCTTTTAGAAAAGAGGTTAATTTAGTCAGTCCTGAAAGGTCATAATGAAATAGTATGTGGGGAAGAGCATGGATATTTTCAGATAACAATGATGCAGACAGTTGGCTCTGGCTCCACAGTGCAAGATCCAATATTTATTCTATTTGCAATGTTTGGCAATTAAAATTACTTGGTCATAGCCATCCCACCTTTTAACAGTGTAATGCTTTAGTTGTTAGACTAATTTCATACTCATTTGCTGTGGTGCAGAGGAATCACCTGTAGACAAGATAAGAAAGAAATTGAGGGCATAGTGGAAACATTCACTGGAACATGATCAGAAAGCTTAAGAAATAAGATCAGACTTCCATCAGAAAGGACTTGGATTCTCAGATCTGGGAGAACAGGGGAGGCTCAAGATGGGAACCAGATAAAGAATGCAGTTCCACATAGAATAAAGAGAAAACATGCTGGTGGGTTGGGGGTTGGGGTAGGGGTGGGGGTGATGGAAGAGGCATTCAAGTGTTAAGAGGAAATTTGAACTTGGAGGTTATCAATATGGGAAGATTTACACACTTACACAAAATCTCATTTTCATAATGACAAAGCAAAAAACACCTTTGTAATGGATTGCAGAATCCAAGGGAGTTAAATGTATGTAATGCAGTACAGACTGGTGTGGGGGTTTTTTTGTTAGAAATGATAAGGACGGTTTGGTGTGTCAATACCTCTGTCAGTTCTGAAGTTGCTCTTCTTAACTGTGACTGCATAAATGTGCTCTGGCTACCTTAACTGGTAGGCAGACAGGGTAGCCTGGTTGACTGTGTTGAATCCCAATCCCTTTGCAAGTCTTATCTAGGTGCTTTGGTACCGGCTTTAAGGGATCGGTGGCTAATGGTTAACTGTGTGGCCTTACCTAAATTAAAACTGACAATTAAAAGGACATGTGTATGTGACTGTAATTATAAGGAGTGACTGCATTATGGGTAAATGCAAATGTGAGGAATGCTATTGACCCTATTTGAAGTGTTTGGGTTTTTTTTTCCTGTGCTATAAATACACACATGCATAGGTTACCTTATGCACTCGGAAGCAAAACCACTCTTTAGTTTGCATTTTGTTTGCCATGGTAAGTCATATATTCAGGCATAATAAGGTTGGGTTTTGATTTGGTTTTGTGTTTGTTCTTTGGTTTTTTTGTGTTTGGTTTTTTTTAACGATGGTAATTAATAACCTTATTTTAAAAGTATGATGATTTCCTTGAAATAACAGCAGTTCTTACTTACGGAAAGAGAAGTGTTCCTTTTTAAAATTAAGCTGCCTCAGATTTTGGTTTTCCTTCTGTTTCTTCCTTCTATTTTATCCTTATAAGATTTTAAGAAGAAACTGGTCCTGTATACACTATATTCTTGTCTTCATTCTTAGCATCTACATATACCTGTATATAGCTCTTTGTCTCTAGGAAGGGACAGTTGCAAATATCCTATTACTGTTGTCCTGGTAACAGGGGGCAACGGCAGAAGCCAGTATACCCAGTAAGGATGGAGAATTTTCCAATAAGGAACACACAGGATTAGTTCATAATATTTCTAGCTTCTGATATCAGGTAGAATGTCACAGATTGGAATTCTTCAACCAATACAGGTTCCTGTATTGGGAAGAGTCAGAACTATACCTCTTTTAACTCTGCCCAGCAGGTGTATTCCTGTCTAGCAGTGTAGAGCTAATTAAGCAAGCACAGCAAAAGACCTGCCATATCTGCTGATATTGTGCTACAGTCTGATACAAAAGTTCAACATGTATGTAGGAACATACCAAATTACTGTTTATTGAGGGAAGCACACAAAAAATGTAAACCATGTATTCTTCATCATTAACTGTGTTGCTGGGTTTAAGGCCAAACACATTAAAAAAAATAATAAAATATGTCTGGTACTCCAATGGGCTTTTCTTTGCTGGTTTCCATCTCTGTCAGTAACAATTTTGTATTGATCCTCAGCCCCACTTCTGTTGCTTTGGTACCTTATATTGCGTCATATTGTATTATTATAGTGAAAAGCACTATTAAGAATACTGAAAACAAAGCCTTCAAAGACTGCATTTTTTTGAGCAGTATTTTGAAAGCGGTCTACTTTGAGAAAGAGGTTTGGTATTAGAAGTGAAAGCATCAAAGTATAACTTCTAAATGTTTGTTACTAACTCTAATTAGATTCTTTTTTTCCAGTTGTGTGTGCAAGCTTTTGACACAGTGATATGCCGAGTTATTGAACCTTTAGAAACTGCTTTTCTAAAGGCGTTCAGTGAAGGAAAAATACACATAGTAATTGATTCTTGAGATTTATGAACACCACAGCAATTCATTCAAGAGGTTTGACTGTTTTTCTGTATGGGGCCTTACATTTAAGGAATACAGTGAGTAAATTGCAATGTTCAAGACAGCCCTTGGGAGCAAGTGAAATTTATACTAAAGCCAAAGCTTTGAAACATTTTTCATTTTTAATAAACCTGTGTGACTGACTGGTTATATATTCATATGTAAACATCTTATTTTTACTTATTTTGTTATTTAAATATTAAAAAGACTTGAAGTTTATCTTGATTTGGGTTATCCTGCATTGTTTGACCAGCAATTTCTGGTTTTCTTTTGCTTTTCAGCATTTTTTTCATGAAGTGAGCTGTGTTTTCAGCTCATTTCTTATTCCTGTCTTTCTGCAGTGCAAATCCTCTTGTCTCTGGATATTTGAGGCCAGCTATTTTGTGTTCTTTTTGGTGACCTGCTATATTCTCTTCATCCTCAGCTTCAGCAGTCTAAGCTTATATGAATTTATGTCAGTAGTTTCAGTTTTGTTGTGAGAAATTTATTTCTGGTTGTTTTATTACGTCCAGAAGGAAGAATCAGAAAAATCAAGACGTTTTGAAACAATGCAGATTTTACTCTGCTTTTGTATGGTAACTGTGGGCAGACTGTAGCTTTGATGATGCAGCACAATAGTCAATCACTAGCAAAATTCTACATTTTGAATATGCCATTGAATAGAGATTTGAGTTGATAGACATTAAACTCAGGTTCTTAATGCTCTGCAGGAAACGTTCAGCCATTTTGAAGTATACTTTCAAGCAGTTCCTGAAGTCTGATGTGTAAAATACAGTTTTCCTAAATTTCTAATTTCTGAACATGCATATCACTTAGATGTAAACGTATCTATACATACTTAGTGTTATGTAAATGACTATTTGAAGTGAATATTATAATTAACATGGCTGCATAAATAAAACATTGAATTCCACTATATATATGGGCACACACTATATTACTTATACACCTTTGAATTTGAATTCTGATGCAGAAATCATTTATAATTTCATAGAAGATGACAGCTTTCTGTACATACCTCTTGGTGTGTAGCAGTTCTTATTTAGTACACTTGTGCATATAAGCTGATTTCCTTAGAGGGAGGAATGTTAATTAAAGCAACGTTTTGCAGTACTGATAGGGAGAGGACGGCAGTTTTCAAAGGCTAGTAACTTTGCCAAATAAATACCGGTTTTCACTGACACACTAAACATATGAGTGTACTTTGTTTGTTTTTCCTTCGCTCTAATACAAGTGTCATCCTTGTTATAACTAGGTAGGGCTTAAATGGCAACATTTTTCAGGCCTCCCATTCAATGCATAAGCACAAATCTCTACACAAATTTTGTAAATATAGTAACAGTAACTACTATAATACTCCCTTCTGTGTTTTGCAACATATGTAAGTAGCATAATCCTGGAAGTAAGGAAATTGAGACATGGAGGTTAACTAAATTGCCTGAAGCTAAACAACAAGCAATTAGCAGAGATAGGATTAGAATTACAAAGTTTTGGCTCTGGTCCCTCTCTTCTGTCCAGTAGCCAACTGTCACTTTCAGTGCTTTTGGCTTCCCGTTTTAACTGTTGAGACCAAAGTTCAGTAAATTATTTTTCTTAATCTTCCTACTACTTAGGTATTAACTGAAAAGGAAACCATGACTGGGAGTGATGCTAATTTTTGTTTTTAGAATAATTGGAAAGAATATATTTGCCTATGAAAGAAAAATGGATAGTGCAATCCCTGTTGGTAGTTATATTTCAGTAATTTTTACTTTGATTTAAAAATGGGCATGAACCGTGCTATCCAATTATATTTGAAGTTTCAGAGTGATAATCTCTGTGACAGGGCAAATGTAAATTAGTTGGGGTTTTGTTTCTTTGTTTTGTTTTTTAAAGAAGGCTTCATATGTCCTCTCTCACGAGCTTGTATTTTGTAATCTAAAACATCAAGTATGCCTTAAACACAATAGATTGGATGAAATTATAGAATGCATTGCAAGTACTTAGTGTTGAATCACTAATTTAAAAATGTATTTCAGACCCTGCTAAGATCACCTGTGCACATCAGTATGTCAGTGGTCCAGTTATGGTCCCAAATTATGGGGGATCCTTCACTGTAAAAATACAATCACTCTGCGGATAAGGCACGATCTGAAACCCAGGTGAATTAACTTTGTTGATTCTGTATTGCTTTCACTGACTGGCTTTGGACCACACACCTGAACTGTTCTAGACAGTTCCAGTTTGGGCTGTTTAGCTTGGTCTCAGACCAGCTGTGTATTGAGCAAGAAGAGTGTAAGACCAGGACAGCATGAGAGGAGAGTAAGAATGGAATGAGTCCCTGTTTCTGAGCCACTGTTGGTTTTCTCAAGTGAAGATAAAGCAGAACTGTGACATTTGCTGGGAATTCCTTCTAAGGGAGATGAGCAAACAAAAATGAAGCTCTTCACAAAGTGAAGTAATTTGGTAGTGCTCTTAAATTTGACAGTACAAATAACCTGTATGAATGAAAGAAAATAATTTCTGGCTTATTCAGTTGAGCAAAGCTTTGTATTCAATGGCAAAAGAAGCTAGAGAATGCTAGTGTAAGATTTCCTCATACAGTATAGTATCTGGCCATACATAAGAGTCTTACTGCTCTTACCCCCAGATTTTTTCATTTTGTCCCCCTTCAAATAGGATACCCTTGACTGAATGTCAGTTCAATGTACTGCTAAGGTTTCTTAGTATCTCATTTTTTAAATGAAGAATATATTTATATTAAAGAGAGAAGAATAGAAGACATCATTGTTGAGATATAGATGAGATAGGTGTAAGATAGGCACAGCACTGTGGGCCAGGATTATCTATTTAGGTGTATTTTTAACCACTTTCAATGATACTAAAATCACTCAAGTAACATGAATAACTGTAAGATTCTTGTAAAGCAAGTGCAGTGCTACAGCAAAATACAAAATAATTGTACTCTTTGGTGGTTTTATTTGGTAATGGATTGCAGAACATCCATTGTATGAACTGCTATCACATATCAGGAGTAAAAGAGAAATTAACTTGTAGTAGTTAGAGGTATACCTTTATGTGGTGATATGTTCCTTTTGGCTATGTCCTACTATTTAATTGAATTTTTGAGCTAGTTACAACTTTGTTGTGCATACCTTTATGTAAGGTTGTGTTTTTCACATTTTGAATGTATTCTATATAATATACTTCAAATTTCTGCAGGTGCAACTTCACTAGAGAGGAGTTAGAGCAATATAGCTCCTGTAGAAGTTCAGGGAGCAGATGCAATTTTAACTACAAAACTGTTATTTAGGAATAGTATTTTTTTCTTATTGGCAATCCATTGTCCTCACTGACAGCAAAACGGGACTTGTAGGAACTTGTATTCACAGCAGGAGCTATACACAGTAGGACACTTGTGTAGTCCCAAAACCACACAGTATCAAAATACCTGCCATTGTAAATACATTCTAATCAGTGCTTTTATAGCTGCATAACCTTATCCCACAGCAGGCTACGTGTACTGTGGTGACTGTACTGATGTATCTTAAGTGACTTGAAGTCAAGGAACTGGGATGATCCAATGGGACCTTTAGTCACTGAATCTTTTTAATACCTATATACACTATTCTGACCTAGTTTATGAATGTTTGCATATGTATCATTAATTTATCATCTTATGCACTGCACTAACCTGTTTAGTACAGCTGAAGCTGTTTTGCACTGTGTAGCTCTCACAACATTGGTAGTAAGAGGGAACATATATTCTCTCTACTTGGCTGGACATCTAATTTAGGTTTCGTATAATCAATTGTTGTAAGCAAATGGTAAATGTTGTTTTACAACAAAGAGAGAGAGAGAGAGAGGCGTTTATCAAGTTCTGGGATTAATTAGTTGTAGCAGAAAAAAGCAAAGAAGGATTTATAAGTCTCTACTAACAAGTATTTTTTAATTTTATTTTATAACAATCTTACTGTTATAGTCTTTTTATTAACCAGTTAAGCTCAATAAATTACACTTACATCAAGTCATGCCATTGTTTTGCAAGTAGAGAGTAATCTTAAACACCTTCATTCCCCAGACTGTATTTGTTCATATGGGCTGTAAGATTTGATTAGTTGCACACACACATCTGTCTCAAGTAATCAGTCTGCCTCTCAGCGGTTTAATAGTTTGCACCCCCCACCCAAAAAAAAAAAAAAAAAAAAAAGAGGTATAAAGGTATGTGGTTACCACCAGAACAGGACATGTCTCTGTCCATAATGCTTCAAAAGAGGATAAGATATAAACCACCTTGTCACTAAGTTGAAGGTAAGTTATTATATTTGAGATGGGTTTGATGAATCCAAAAGTCACCTTCAAATACCCAAGAAACAGATTGGGTATAATCCTTGTCTGGTGAGAACAAAGACTGAGGACTAGTATTTGGCCAAGGGCTTGGTCCCTAAACTGTGCCTTTTCACCTTCTATGGACACAAGAGGAGAAGGAAGGCCTTTCGGTTTTGGTAACTGCAATAGAAAGACTGAATGCCTTCAAATTTTCTATCACACATGTCCTTACAAACTTTGATAGCATATGTATTTTGAGTTTTATAGTTTTTTCTTGCTTTTACCTTCAGCTAGCTTGAGCTAGGGATGATTTTTCAGTAAGTGGATAACATTAAGGTGTTTCACCCATATAGGCATGTTGTACAAAGGACATGGATCTTAGGTCACCTTCACAGAGCACAGTAGCAGATTGTAACAGAATGCTTTTCCCCTTTGGTGTGCTGGTGAGTTGATGTATTGGTAACAAGTCAGTGTTAGAAAAGAAAGATGATACTTAGATGAAAGCAAGTTATGTGGTCTGTTCTCACCACAGTGCCTGGCAGGGTCATGGACCAGATCCTTCTGGAAACTATGCTGAGGCATATGGAAAATAAGGAGGTGATGAGTGAGAGCCAGCATGGCTACACTAAGTGCAAGTCATGCCTGAAAAATGTGGTGGCCTTCTAGCATGGGGTTACAGCATGGATGGATCAGGGAAGAGGGACAGACGTCATCTACCTGGACTTGTGCAAAGCTTTTGACACTGTCCGACATGACATCCTTGTCTCTAAACTGGAGAGACATGGACTTGATGGATGGGCCACTCAGTGGTCAAGGAATTGGCTGGATGGTTGTACTCAAATAGTTGTGGTCAATGGCTCAGTGTCCAAGTGGAGACTGGTGATGAGCAGGGTTCCTCAGGGGTCTGTACTGAGTCCAGTGTTCTTTAACATTTTTGTGACATCGACAGTGGGCTTGAGTGCACCCTCAGCAAGTTTGCCAATGACACCAAGCTATGTGGTGCAGGTGACATGCTGGAGGGAAGGGATGCCATCCACAGGGAACTTCCCAGGCTTGATAGGTGGGCCTGTACAAACCTCATGAAGTTCAGCAAGGACAAGTGCAAGGTCCTGCACATGGGTTGGGGTGACCCCCAGTATCAGTACAGGCTGGGTGGAGACTGGATCGAGAGCAGCCCTGAGGAGAAGGACTTGTGGGTGCTGGTGGACAGAAGCTCCATGTGACCCAGCAATGTGCACTTTCAGCCCAGAAAACTAACTGTATGTTGGGCTGCATCAAAAGAAGCATGCCCAGCGGGTTGAAGGAGGTGATTCTTCCCCTATATTCCATTCTTGTGAGACCCCACCCGGAGTACCACATTCAGCTCTGGGGCCCCCAGCATAAGAAGGACATGGACCTGTTAGAACAAGTTTGGGGAGGGCCCCAGAGATGATCACAGGGCTGGAGCACGCCTCCTGTGAAGACAGGCTTTATAGAGATGGGGTTATTGAGCCTGGAGAAGGGTCCAGGGAGATCTTATAGAGGCCTTCCAGTTCCTAAAGGGTGCCTACAGGAAGGCTGGAGAGGGACTTTTTAGAAGGGCATGTAGAACCTATGAAGTTTAGAAAGGCAAGAGATAATGGCTTTAAACTGAGAGAGGATGGATTTAGATTAGATCTAAGGAAGAAATTCTCTACTGTGAGGGTGGTGAGACACTAGAACAGGTTGCCCAGAGAAGCTGTGGATGCCCCATCCCTGGAAGTGCTCAGTGCCAGGTTGGATGGAGCTTTGAGCAACCTGGGCTAGTGGAAGGTGTCCCTGTCCATGGCAGGGGGATTGGAACTGGATGATCTTTGAAGGTCCCTTCCAACCCAAACTATTCTATGATTCTCAGGCAGATTTTTTTTGTATTTCTCTTCTACTTCATAAGGAGTTATGAGAATTTTCTTGAATCAGTTCCTTGTCAAGTATCAACACAACTATGTTTAGTGTGTAGAGTTTGATGGTTTCTTTTTGACTCAGTCTTATTAGAAAGGTGATTTTGTTTTCATAGTTGCTCATTAGTAATCTATCCTGTGTATAAATAGCCAACTATGCATTTTCTTGTTTTTAGATAAATAAAAAATGAGTGGAAGCTTCACTCAGTTGTTACAGTGCCCCAATTTTATTTTTACTAGTCCTGGTTTTGGTATTTACATTCTGAGTTTTTTAATAAGACTGAAACACCAATAAAGGCCATCAAACTTGTCACAACATAGATACTTTCACTCACTAATTGAAACTCTTACATGTAGGAACTGGTTATTGCCCCTTTTCTTTAGAGCAAAACTCCTGTAGAAAGAGATCAGCTTGCCTGGCATTTTAAGATCCACTGCTGCAACTTTGCACATTGAAAAAGGGTGTCAGCTCTCAGTTACCAAATAATTCATATGCAGTCTGCAGACATTCAAATTTGAAAAAGGCGCAACAGAAAGCTTTGAAGTGGAATTTCCTTTCATTAAATTAGTGGATATGACAAGGTTATGTAATGTTCCTTGGGGATGAAGTGTTGCACGTCACTAACCTTTTAAATTCAGGAGGCTTCATGGGTTTCATTTGCTGCTGGAAGAAGGCTTAGTAATGGATTAACTAGCAAGTTGCTCTTTCTAACTAAGGTGGATGAAGCCCCATCCCTATTTTACATACACTGTATGTGATAAATACTGTGTATATGCACAAACTTACACCTATTTTGTTTTGCATTTGTCATTTGAATGCATTTGCTAGTGTATAACTTAAAAGTATATGTGCAGTTTGGTTAAATTTAGTGTTGAAATTCCTATAGTCATGGGAAAGAGAAAAAGAGAATTCTTGCTCTCTACATTAACTGCATAATGGGTACTTAATTCTGCGCCTAGTCTTTCAGTGCTCAGGTTAATCAAATACTAGAACCGAGCCTCCTGATTCTCTTCTCTTAAACTAGTGTAAACGTGAGTTCTTGTGCAGAAACAACTGAAGGCACACTGGAATAAATAAGGGGAGACTTAATTCTGTAAAATCTCATTTTCTGTAGTGATATTTATAATAACTAATAAATAATAAAAAATCACACTAATAAAGGTGTGATTTGTAGTGAAGATAATGGGTGTGTTAAAGTGGCAGGTAAAGCTGCATGCGCAGCTTGAGGGTTGGAGGTAAGATTAGATAGGGGTGGCAGTAGGTCTGGTTCAGGAGCCTTCTCCTTCTGATCATCAAGAAGGTTGGCGCTGATGACCCATCAGCTTCCTGTTACGCTTAGCACGATTGTGCTCTGCCAAGTCAGTAGTTAATGGCTGGTCTCAGTTCTACAGTAAGTGTCCTAATTTGTCATGAAATAACTAAAATTGTTACCAGGTTGCCTGCAACAGGTTTTAACAGAAAAAAAAGAGCAATAAATTCTTCAGCCTTATCCCAGTTAGGGTATAAACATATTGGTCTATAGTATTAATAATAGGCTTTTCCACAATTTTTTTTTACATAGGTTCTCCATATATGTGAAAGCCTTTTTCTTTCTCCAAGGCGGGGGGGTGAGATATGATGATGTCAGTTGGCAAGTAAATGTGTACTGCTCTCTGTGTTGTTTTGTATTCCTCCCATGTCCCTGGAGCTCATATAATATCTATCCCTAAAAAACCATGCATAATCCGCAATGAAATGAGCTGGTACTAAGGTTTGCACAGCCTAGAGGTACAAATTAGGAATGTGCTATTTTACCGCTAGACCTTTTAGAAAATGTAACCTACCTGTTCTGCCTGTAACGCCCTGCTTGTAAGTATGTAATTTGATTTCGTATTTCAGGGAAGAATAAACCCAATGGTCAGCCTAGGAAACTGACATTGCATTGCAGAAAATTTGAAAATGTAAAGATAGTCTTGTAAGCAAACTTCAGAATTGTACTTAAACTTACAAAAGGCATTGTGGAAATGCAAAAAGAGAAGAAAGAGATGCATTATGTTCATGCAGAACTATGAAAATATTCCAATCCAAGTGAGTTATTTTAGTGTCATGTTATAAATACACTTCATGGAGCCTCAATATGTGAAGAAGGACTGCTTCTTTCTGGAGAATGGTAAACTGTGTCTATTTCAGAAGTTCCTGTGCCCCATGGGTGGACAGCTTGACTGCTTGTCAGCTGTCTTAACATCTATGGCTTTAAACTAATTAAAACAAACATATTGAAGCTTAATATAGTTAAGGTGAGCTAACAGTAAAATTTAATTTTCCTTCATCTATTAGAGTGTCATTTGGAGTAGTTTCATAGCTGTCACCGGAGCTTCTCAGAAGTCCCAACAAGAAGTGCACAACAAGCAGCAGAGTGGGAACCCTCAGGCCTTAGATGACAAATCTTGTGGTACTCTCCATCAGTCCAAGTGATGAAAATCTGCTGTTATGTTGTTATTTTTTTCCTTGACAAGGTATCAATGTTCAGTATCGGCACAAATATCTGAGTATGCACTGGTAGATAAAAAAGCTGAAATAAACAAAACTTGTGCTGTTTGTGTATTACTGCAGTTTTGATGGTGCCCACAAGAGAGTTCAAGTCCAGAAATATGAGGTGCTGATTTTAACTGGATTTTACTTCTGATATTTTAATTACACCTCTGTTATTTTAATTGCATCTTTATTGAAATGTGAGCAAGCAGAATTTGAGAAGTGTTGAAAGGCTGTGATATCGTAGTTAGCAACCTATTACATGTGAATTTTTTTGGCAGATTTAATTGCAGTGGAAGTTTCCCATATAGATTGTTACTGTGCTTAATGAAGTGTACTGCAGAGAGTTTTTGTTGGGTTCTGCACTGCTGTTGTTAAGGGACATTGAAAGTAGTTGTCAGTTCTCAATCAAGAGTGCCCTCGTTAATAAGTACAACTGTGTGTGCAGTGTAATTGTGTTTGCTGTCAGAGTGTCTAGCAGCTTAGGTCAGAATCAATGTCAAGAAACTGACAACATTAATTGTGGAGATAATTTGTGTCAAACCTTCATTAACAACCTTTATAAAGATAAGGGCAACTAATACTACTTTTCATTTTTGGTTCTGCTGGGTTATGATTTCACATACCCTTATGCTGGTGATGGTCACTTTATATGTAAGGAGAAGAACATGTTAACTGAATAATGAAAAGAAGATGGATTACATAATACCTATCTTTCTCTATGGCTGGCGTCTGTCACCATAGTCGGAGCATCTCTTGACCATAAATGAGTTTGTCCTCACAAGACCAATTAAACATGCAGATGTTATTATTATTGTGGTGCAGCTGCTAAGCGTGAAGCAGAGAGTATAACCTGTTTGCCAAATTGAATTTTAATTTCATGAATTTAAAGATGAACTTTTGAAAACCACCTTTGTATGCATTAAAATGTCTGAATTGTGCAGGACTACTTAATTTTCCTGTTTCGGATAAAATTATCTATGTTCTAATGATAATTTGGCCTTCTCTGATATCATATGATACCTCAAAGGTAACTGTCTTACTTTCAAAATTAGGCACTGGAGGAAGAGTTGTGCCAGTGTTGTTTTGCAGGAATTACTTATTTGTACAAAATGAAACTTTGACTAGCCACATACATTATTTTTCCAGCTAGACCATGGTCTAAGTAAAACAGAAACATTACCATTGTTTGTTTCTGTTTGGAATGTGAAGCTTTTATGTTGATGTAGATAGATAATATCAATCTTCATATAAAGTAATGTGGCCTTTACATACAACCCTAAAAGTTTGTTTTTCTTGAAAAATGGTTACAAATAGGGAATTGTGTCATTACGTAACAGACGTGCTTGTCTTTTGCCTCTAACACTTCATTGTAAGTGGTGTTAATTAACAAACTTTACTAATTGTTGGCCAGTAGGACTGCAAAACACTGTTCTTCAGGTCACTACCAAAGCCACATGAGGTATTCAGCCCTATTTCTGTAACTCTACTGCATAGATACAGCTCTGCAGAAGCCAGTAAGCAGTTTATAAAGGGTTAAAGCAGTGGCAGTCCTTTACCAGGTTTGGCTCAGTCCTAGATGAAGGAATTGTCAGAAAAGTTTTGTACCTCTAACAGCTGTCAAGTTTGGTAGAAAATATATATATTCCTCTATGCATTATTTGTTAAAAAGCTGTACAGTTTGCAGAGTGTTGGAGTTGAAGGGGAGTTTGTTTGTTTATTTGTATTCAGAAGTAATGAGAAAGGTAAGTTGTCACATGGTGTAACTTAGTGCAGGCTCTTGTGTCTACCTGCACTGCAGTAATGGAGAATTTGTCTCTGAGTATCTGATCAGGAGTGAAGGGACTCTCCTTTACTTATCTTTTTGAAATTATTGTTATCATTAATCGTTATTAGCTCAGGCAGTGTGGGTCAGGTGAGCGGCCAGAGAGGTGGATTGAGAACTGGCTGGACGGCAGAGCCCGGGGGGCTGTGATCAGCGGCGCAGAGCCTGGCTGGAGGCTGAGGCCAGCGCTGTGCCCGGGGTCAGTGCTGCTCCAGTCCTGTTCAACTCGCTCATCAGGGACCTGGACGCAGGCACAGAGTGCACCCTCAGCCAGTTTGCTGATGATAATAAACTGGGAGCAGTGGCTGATACCCCAGCAGGCTGCGCTGCCATTCAGCAGGACCGGGACAGGCTGGAGAGCTGGGTGGAGAGGAACCTAATGAAGTTCAACAAGGGCAAGTGTAGGGTCCTGCACCTGGGGAGGAACAACCCCACGCACCAGCACAGGCTGGGGCTGACCTGCTGGAAGGAAGCACTGTGGAGAAGGATCTGGGAGTTCTAGTGAACAGCAAGTTGCCCATGAGCCAGCAGTGTGCCCTGGTGGCCAGGAAGGCTGGTGGCATCCTGGGGTGCATGAGGAGGAGCATGGCCAGCAGGTTGAGGGAGGTAATTCTGTCCCTCTGCTCTGCCCTGGTGAGGCTGCACATAGGGTGCTGTATCCAGTTCTGGGCTCCCCAGTTCAAAGGAGACAGGGAACTACTGGGGAGAGTCCAGCAGAGGCTACAAAGATGATGTGGGGACTGGAGCATATCTCTTAGGAGGAAAGGCTGAGAGAGCTGGGCCTTTTTTGCCTGGAGAAGGGAAGACTGAGAGAGGATCTTATCAACATCTACAAATGTCCTAAGGGGAGTGTCAAGAGGATGGGGCCAGATTCTTTTCAGTAACACCAAGCAAAAGCACAGAAAGTAACAGCCACAAACTGCAACGCAAGAAGTTCCATTTGAACATGAGGAAGAACTTTATTACTTTGAGGCTGACAGAGCACTGGAACAGGCTGCCTAGAGAGGCTGTGGATTCTCCTGTGGAGACATTCAAAACCCACCTGGATGTGGCTGTGCAGCCTGCTCTAGGAGAACTTGCTGTAGCAGGGTGTTGGGCTAGATGATCTCCAGTGGTCTTTTCCAACCCTAACCATTCTCTGATTTTGTGATTCTGTAATACTATGTATTGCATATTAGTAAAAGCATGACAACGATAGATATCATGGTGATTGGCAGTGACATAAAACCAAATAGTAGTATATGGTGGGGTTTTTTGGTTGGTTGGTTAGTTGTTGGAGTCTTGTTGTTTTTGTTTGTTTGTTTTATTCTTCCCCCCCCCCCCCCCCCCACACACACACACATACACACACACACTTTTAGAGCTAATTTAGCATAGCTCAGCATGGTCTTTCCTTGGTTTGGTTTGGTTGTGTTTATAATCTTTTTTGTTGTTTAAAAATCTTGTAGTTCTCCTGGTCCCAATATAATTAAGTAAAGTGTTGCAGGAATGTATGCATAGCACGGTTCTTAAATTGAGTTGATTTCCCTCCTTGACCCTTGTAATGCATGGCAAGGTTGGCAAATATTCCAAAATAGGCCCTGTCTCTAAGGAAGTAAGGTACTTTATTGGTGCTGAATTTATCAGTTCAGCAGTCACTGAATATATGAGTGAGGCATGAATTTAGAATTAAAAGCTGCTTATGAGCTACTATGCAGTTACTCTGTGCTGATGGACTTGCCCATGCACTATCTTTCGTTGGTTTGAGGTTAAACACTGAATTCACACAATGTCAGAGAATAAAAGTAGAATGGCGGTGCATCATTTTTCACTTGACGGCACACAATTGCAACTTGTGCCACAGAGTATCAGCATATCAGATTCAGTCATGTCTCTTGACATATCAGAGTGCTGAATTAATACATGTATAGAAAAGGACTGAAAGCTAGCAGTTTTGGTGAAACCCAGATACTCTTCATCAGAATACATTTCCCTCTTTTCTGTGGTCCAGGCATAAAGCTGTGCCTTGGGAAAAGATTTTTAGTTTCTTTGATTGAAGTGTGTTTTATTTGCCACAGTTTTGGCATTTTTTGACATCAAGAGAAGTTTTGAAAAGTTGAGCAATAAAAATTCTGCCTGACATTTCTGTTAAAGAAAAAAAACATGCAGATTTTCAGGAACATTAGATTTTTACTGCATTTTTCCAAAAATATCTTTGATTTTGGTATGTTATACATTAGGGGTAGAGTATAAAAACTCATTTCATTTCATAAACTTAGGACAATCTGTATGCTTTCATACTTAATGTAGCAACATAAGAACAATATGTTCAGTTTGTTTAGTAATAATGGCTACATCGCATTTCCTTGGCATTTTAAATTATTTCAGGATTTCTTCCAGTGTTACATATGTGCATACTTGCAGTCTGCTGGGTTTCTAACATTTAAGTAAACATGCTGACAAGAAGATATTAGCTGTGGAAAGACCAGTTCAGCAGAATAAGCTGTTAGACATAGAAGAGAAGAGAAGCAACTTAGAAATGAAGGCTAGTGTGAGACAGGTACATACCTGTCAGAATTAAGAGAGGAAAGTGAAGAAGAGTGAAGAGGTTGAGAACAGGAAGGATCTGACTGCTGAAAGTTGAAATTGAGAGCAAAAATCAATTGCAACAGCTGCTTTAGAGCAACTACATACAACAAGGTCTGGATTTTTCATAACTTATTGCCCCTAAGTATTTGTATAATTCAAATCAGCATGAAGTGTATCAGATTACTAAAAAAATCACAGCTAAGAAAGAGAATTATGTAAATATTTACAGTAACTCTTCAACATATCTGTACTGTGGTTAGACATCATTCATAGATTTTTATATTAAGTCTTTAGAAGTCATGTCTTGTGTTGGTGTAAGTTCAAAAGTTTTGTTTCACCACAAGGCTGATAAATGAATTTTAAGTAAGTTTTAACAGAAATAAAAGGAAAGACAATAGTTAAAATGCCTTTTCCTGCTTCTAAAATGATTTGTCTATTTTTCTCTCCTCTCCTGTTGTTACAATAATTGGATCTTTTCTCACTTCTTTTTGACAGAGTAGAATAATTTGGGACCAAACAGGAGCTATGTGTGAAACTGCCCAGGCATAAATCTGTTATAGTCCTTCCTGCATGGTCTCCTAATACATAGTCATTTACCTCCACCACTGCAAACTTAAAAATACTTTCTCTAAGTGTCACTGATTTTAATCGCTCAAAGGTGGGAATTCTGTTTTCATGACATCTTGTGATCATAACATTAAGTCATGAATCATGATCTTATTCCAGCTGATAAGCTCATTTTGCAACAGAAGACAAATCTGATTTTTTATTTATAATGGTGATAAAATATAATGTGTGATCTTGCTATTCTGATGCTATCAGATTTCCTTTTTAATATACATTTCACTAATAAAATCTGTAAGTACTTTCCCTTAGTTATTTTTTTCTTAATACTTTCTCTTGCAGGAGAATATTGTCACTGGAAAAACAAAATATTTCCTCCTTTTTCATTTTGAAATTTTGGCATGGCTTATTTTTTATGGTTGCTACTTAGATTAATTTTGTTATTTTTTGTTTTTTTTCAGCACCACCAAAGTTTACAAGAACTCCCGTTGACCAGACAGGAGTTTCTGGAGGAGTTGCCTCATTCATCTGTCAAGCCACAGGAGATCCAAGACCTAAAATCGTCTGGAACAAAAAGGGAAAGAAAGTCAGCAATCAGAGATTTGAGGTATTAGGTCCATTGTTCTGTTCCTCTGAAAAACATTAATTCCAACCTCGCTTCAAATCCCAATAAGTGTGCTTTATTTTCAGCGATTAAGCATATAGGTATGACTATCAGGGATAACTTGGAGGGAGCAGTCTCAGGAAGTTTTTATGTTGCAGAGTGGTTATACATAGCACTGTTAAAGATCACTACGTTTAGTATGATCATTAGCATGATCTAACTGGGAAGCCTTGACACGCTTCTGTTTAGCCTGCTATCTTTTCCATGAAGGAGATGGGGGGAAGTTACTTGAGCGATGATTGCTATCTCCAGAGAGAGCCATCTCCTATTGTGATAGTATGCATTGAACAGACCAGGGCTGCTACTCTTCTGCTGTCACTGTTGCAGAGAGAGTTGAAAGGGACATTGTAGTTCCTGCTGCTAAAGAGGAAATGTAAAATTCCTTTCCTTTGATTCTTTTCAAACAAGAACCTAGGAAAAGGCTTTAGAGAAAGCTGTTTCTCTCCACAACCTTCAATTAAAGGAAAACGTGGAGATAATCTGTTCAAAGGGTACTGGTTATTTGGGAGAAATAAGACAACAAATATTATTCCCTTTCTTAGTGTCAAGAAGAATTAATATAAAATACAGATTGACCTTTAACATGAGCTAAAAAATGAGAAAATGGGATAAGGCTTGTGAAAAGTATACCAAAAGTGGCACTAAGAATGTTTAATTTTCACTTTGTTTCTTCACTATTTTCAATGTTAAGTAAAAGATTTCTGCATTAGGAAAACTACTGTTTGGAAGATTACTGATTTGTATATAGAATAGTTGTGATGTATTTTATGAGTGAATGATCTAAGACATACCTATTAAAAGTTGACTAAATACTGAAATCTTCTGGGTTAAGTTTTAGTAGTAGTTGGGGAGATTGCTTGCCCTGTCCTTCAAGATAGATTTACATCAGCAGAAAAGAATTGCATTTCTTGTATAAACTAAATTTCTTTTATTCCTTTTTTATTCAATAAATGTTTAAAGGGATTAGAATTTGTTCATTAACCAGTATAATTCTTTGCTTGTGTATTTACTACAATATGAGAAATAAAAGCATGGATTTCAGTGTGACCTGCTAGTGCCAAGAACTGGTTGCAGTTTGTAGGGTGTATGCAGAACTTTAATTGGCTAGAGTGATTAGCATAGAAATTTTATCATAAATTCTACATGGTTTATCCTCTTCTGGTCACAAAATTTTCACTCAGGGTCAATTCTAAACAGTGAAATTCTGGGCATGTACATGTTTACTGTGTTGATTCAGTTTTATTTTGCAGTATGTCTTGCTATATTTGCTTCATATATTGTTTTCTATGTACCTATGTACCTGTTTCTAGGAGAATAAGCAAAAATAAAGTAATTTTATTTCCATTAGAAATATTTAAATGGAACTGTTAGAAATAATTTAAAATGTTTTAAAAAAGCCTTTAATGGACTGTTGAACAAGCTGTATAGCCAAGTGAGGTGGAACATAATTCACAGAAATAGAAAACACCAAGGTTTTTATAATTTTTATTATAACCCCTGGGCAGAGTAGTTATATAATGGGCAGAGAAAATCGAAGTTTTAAGAAGTTTCCTTATGTCCAAAGGCCAATAATTCCTGTCGTAGAGACCCTAGATAAGAACAGAGCAGTAGAAATTAGATTCAAAAGGATACATGCAAGATTTGGGAAACAAGAAATTCCTGAGAATGTAAACTGTACCAGTAAGAAAATAGTTAGTTGGGCTTATTTTCCTCTTGTTTTACATTGATATTTTATGTGTTTGTCTGAGTTTGATTACTTAGGCATTACAAGGCATGAAATTTTTTTAGCAGGACACCTGTCTTCATAGAAGCCTACTAAATACAGCTGGAAGGGACTTCAGCAGGCCATTGAATCCACATTCTTTCTCAGGAATGCTGGGGGCTACTTTGGTGGTTTTTTACCCCTCAAATAAACACTGACACCCTCCTACAGTTTTTCATAAACCTTACTATATTTTTTTTTCCCCTCGTGGACTCTGAACTTTTTTTCTGGAACTTGTACATAGCAATTGTCTTATCTAGCAATGGGGGAACTAACAGTCTATTCCCTCTCTCTTGACAGTAGCCTGTTAGATGTTTGAAGATTATTATCGTAAAATGTGGAATGTTCTTGCTCACAGGCTCATTCTCATAACTGAGTGAGATTAGTGGTGAGAGCTGTACATTTTTTTTTCTGAAATTGAAGGCTCCAATAAGATCTTGTGGGACTTCACTGTTAATCTTTCACCTTTTATTTATAATGGAAGTATGTACTATGAATGAATATGATACAGGGGTATTCTTTTTTCTCCTCTTGCTTCAAACCAATTCAAATAATATGAATTAGATAAATCCACTTTAGGTTACTAAGAAGTCTTTCTCAGAGGAACTTAAAAAGAAACAGAGAAGTGGAAAAAACAAGTTTAAGAAATTGCACCATTCTTACCCTCTGGCATGAGGCTGCCTGTGTTCATAGTTCCATGCTTTTAAAAAATAAAAATATCTACTTCAATTGATGGGGAAAGGGGAGGATTCAGTTATCTGTGATACGCAGAAAACGGGAGAACTTATCACAGGAAAAGTAAATCCATTTTATGGTATGTATTTTGGAGCCACCAGACTTGAAACTTAATCTCTGGAATATTTACCCAACCAATCTTCTGCAATAGTTTCTATTGGCTCTCCAGCTAGAATTAGTCAATATTCAGATTTAAACCATAACCATGATTCTCTTCAAGTGTAACAGTTGTGATCATTTGGATCCCATGCTTTCATTTTTTATCTACAAATTATTTGTCTGTCTGTTTTAAGATGTTAAATTTTCCTTTCCCTCATAAATGTCAATTTGTAAAAAATTTTAGTTATTCTTTTTAGTTATTCTTTTGTTTGTGCTAAGGTCTGATGGAGATTTTGTGTTGTCTTGGTATGTTTGGGACAATGGCTTTACTTAAAGAACAAGGAAAAGTAATACAGCCTGTGGGCTATAAAACTGGTTTATTCTCAGAAAAAAAAATGGGGTTTTAATTTATTTCCACTTAGACCTCTCCCACTGCTAAGAAAAAACTGAGGAATTCCTACAATGAAAATGGGAAGAGAATGGGCATATAACTGTAGTTCCCAACCATGTACTGTATTTCTCTCTTACTCTCAACAAGTGTAGAGATCTAGTAGATTACTAGATGTACAGACACCGATGTATGTGATAGGCACGTAATCTAATAGTTTTATGCATGTACATAGAGGTTAAGGCCAAATATTAATTATTTTGAAAAAAAAAAAATGTTACTGTCCTTTCTTAACAAGTGTCATTTACCTGATGGTATTACTAACATCTGTTGATATATTTTTTTTAACATAGATTAAATAGATTAATATTATTACTTAATTATTAGGAAGGATTTTGCAATGTCTGCAGTTTGCAGCACTCATCAAATCCAATACGATTCTGACTGCAGAACAAGAAGGAAATAAAAGCCATTCAATTAATTCTTTCTCATATGAGGGTTAGTATTTCTTGTGTAAATATTCCAATTTTAAAACTAATTCTTAAAGTTTAGCCTTATTCTTTAGTCTCTCAACTGGTGACATACTTTCTAATATAATGCTGGATAAATTTACTTACATTCTGTGGGTTATATGCATAGCTAACCTGAGTACTCCCATCTTGTTCAGAAATTGCTGACCCTTTTTCACTTTGGAGCTAAATGAATGAGTGAACTGTACTCCCGTTAGTAGAGTGGGAACATAGCCTGCAGCGATTAAAATTAATGTAACTGGCATTTGAAGGTAGATTACTTAAGCTAAGAGAATGGAGAGAGGCTGATGGTGAAGTTCAGGATAAAAGAGCATTAAGTTACAGGATCCTTTCTTAAGCCGTTGTTAGCTAGTGCTTTTTTGTTGTTTGTTTTTCATTCTGCCTTTCTTGAAACTATCTTAGAGCAGCCATCAAAAAGTCACTGAACAGCAATCTATGTTTCAAGGTATTGCCACTTAAAACCTTTTGTTTGGTATTTGTCTGGTATGTATATTTCAAAAGCAAACCTGGCTTTGATGACAAAAATACCAACAGGTTAATTAATCATGAACAGATTAACTGAGGGATAGGCATTTGTAACAACATCTGTGACAGCTTTTGTTTCCTTCTATAGGTAATAGAGTTTGATGATGGATCTGGGTCAGTTCTTAGAATACAACCACTGCGCACGCCACGAGATGAAGCTATTTATGAATGTGTGGCTTCCAATAGTGTTGGTGAAATAAGTGTGTCCACAAGACTCACTGTTTTACGTGGTAAGTTCTTTCTAAACATAACTAATTTATTTCTTCATAGAGCTGAAACTGCTGTGTTGCTGTAGAAGTTTCTCTCCAGGGAAGTTAAGTACAGTTATTTTCAAATTATAGTCCTGATACTGTTAAATACAAACTTTTTAACATCATACTTGAGTATCATGTTTCTGAATTTTGGACCATAGAATATTAATGTGAGTATGCAGGGTATGAGAGATTACAGTGGAGAAAAGAAGTAAGAAGTAAGTGAAACAGGAATTCTGTGTACAACACATTATTATATTGATTATCAATTAAAAATCACTGCTTTATGAAAACAATTGATTTACATTTTAGTGCTTCCCTGGGTGGCTTAGCTTTATGTGATCAGCATTTACACAGAAATTTGTCCAATTAACAGTGACCTTGAAAAGTTGCATAAATAATTTTTAGATGAGGATAAAACTGCTACAAGATTTCCCCCCAAGATATAACACATAAAAAAAGGAGGATTTCTTCCATTTCAAATATGCATCACCTGAGTTGTAGTCTCACTTCGGCAAGAATTTTTTGAAGACAGTAAAGGAAAAAATCGATTCTTTCAGCTATCCTTTGCGGGGGGGGGGGGGGGATATGAATGTACTGCCAAGTCTACTGTCTAGATAATACTCAGAGGAGTAAATACTGGTAGTCAGATGACCTGAATGTTTCATTCTGTCACCTGAAGATGTATGGAAACTGGTTTTGGAGACACTTCGTGAAATATCACACTCTTTAATTTGCAGGGTTGGTTTTATGACTAAAGATTACTGTCTTATATTGTGATACTACATGGCATTACTTGATTTACAGAGTTAACTGCTAGGGGCCTGTTTATAAGAGTTGAGGATGATTAATCAGCTTTGTAGAATTTAGAAGATAATTTTTGAAATTTATGATTTAAATAATATTTTTTAATCCTTCTATCCCAACAAATGTAGGGTGACAAGAAGTTTTCTCTTATTTTTCTCTGAAGTTGGGTTTTTATTTATACTAAGAAAGCTGAAAGATTTTTTTCTATACTGTCATTAGCTATTTTAATGACTATGAACAGTCCTGTTATTAACTGCTGGAGTCAACTAACAACACTATGTACATATACAACAAATAATAAGGCTAAGCGCATACATAGTCTTTTCTTAGTCTGGTGTAAGCAAAGCCTTATAATATTTAAAATAAAAAATGCCATGATTGTTCCTTCTGTAATCTTTTAAAAGTTGTTCCTGGTCTAGCCAATGAAAATGGAAATATTGGTTCATGTTTTAACAGCACCATGGACATCTTCTTAACTCCCTAAGATAAGGTTTTCCCTTTATTAACTGGCAGAAGCGCTTTTCGTGCACAGCTTTCGTGTTTTTGAAAATGAATGTAAAATGATATTTTCATACTGTATGTAAAGTTCTGTAAATTAAAGGGAGATGGGAAAAGGAAGGAGGGGGAAACTCAGAAGTAGTATCCTTTGTCTTCAGGGTTTCTTGAAATGTATTTATAAGACTCTCTGGACTTGAAATGTGCGTGCACGTGATTTGAAAGATACTGTTCTAAACCAAGCAAAGTTCTCATTTTTGAATTTGTAGTGAGAGGCAACAGCCCCCATCTCTCTACTTACGGCCACAGTGGTTGAAAAAGGCAAGAGTTGTCTAAGCATCAAGACTGACCAACTTGCAAAATATGTTTCTTTGCTTGTCCTATTGTTTTTTTTAACTGATTTCTTGATTTATGTGGTTCTGCTGCCTATGTTACTCAAATAGTTCAATGCTACTTCAGACAATACTAGCATCAGATCTTGTTTTAAAAACCATTGATAATGATATGCGTATGCAAAAGCCTGATGAACAAAACCCACACCTTGTTAATTATGAAGCTAATATTTAAATAAATTTATTTAGTTAAAATTAATTGTCTAATTAAAACATGAAATTTGAAAGATTGTGTATTGTTTCCAGCCATAATACTGATGACTTCTGCAACTGCTGGAATATACTTTTGCCCCAGGAGCAGATTTTTTATTATTATTATTATTATTATTATTATCATCATCATCATCATCATCATCATCATCATCATCATCATCATCATCATCATCATCATCGCGGATTTAATCTGAAACTGGGAAGAAATGAGAACTCATGAACATACTGGGACTGTAGATTTAGATAAAGGGGTAACAACAAAGACAGGAAGGGCCATGCAGAGTAACAGGGCACTGTAGGGAAATTTTGGCAGGATTAAAATTTTGATGTTCTGTAAGTACAATGACTTGCTGTAGTTTTCCAAGATAGTTCACTGCTAAGGGCATTAGCTGGAAGAGAAGTAATTCTAAGCTTCTGCTTTACAAACTTACACAAATCTTTATCTTGTACATTCTGCAATAGCCTTGTAGAAAACACTCCATCGATTATGTCTTTGTGGGAAAGAGTGCCTCTGTGCCTCACATAGCCGCTGTAGGAATAAATATATATCATAGATGTGAACAGAAATTAGCAGACATAATGAAATGCAAAACAGGGTGAACTGAGTTTGATCTGTGGTCCACTTAGGCGTTACTTATCCTTGGGGCAAATGTGTGACTCTGGATTGCAGAAGATACACACATATCTTCCATATGTTCTTCAAATATTTTCATAATGGTGCTATCACAGGCCCAGCTTGGCATTTGTGCCTTTTGCAAGAGGGCACCCTGGAGAGGAAGTCAGAGTTTACCTACAATTCAACACACAATTATTGTGACCCTGATGTGGGACACTGATGAAATCAGGATGTTCCCAGGACTTGAATTATCTACCTATATTCATTTTTGTTTCACTATATCCAGTTTAACTGCTACAAATCATTTGTGCAACAAAGAACAGGCAACGTTTTTGCCTATGTATGCAAAATTTTTAGAGCCAAACTTGCAAGTTTTTCTGTCTGTGGTAGTATAGAGTAAGAGTAGTTCTATGCACTACACATTTTACCATTTCATTTGGTTCCTACACTGTGACCAGTCAGTAGTAGTTGGGTCTCTAATAACTATGAATATCAAGAAAGTCCTTAGCTTCTGGGTGCTGAAACTTTGCATTGTGAGAGGGAGAAAGGGCAGAAAAGGCAGCTACAGATGATACCGTTTCAAGGCCTTAGTACAAATTAGGTATTTACCAAAGTAAATCAGGAAACATTACAGGCTAAACTTTTAGGCTGGATATTGTGACAGTCTGGACCAAGAGTGAACGTATGAGATACATGGAAACTACTTTTGATTTTCTGTATATAAAGCAGGCAGCTACTCTCCAAGACAGATTTTACCCCATGAAAATGCTGGATTTGAAGGGAAACAAGGCTTGTAAGGAAAAGTCTGGAAGTCTTCTTCCAGGCAAGAGAAGTCAATGCTATTTGTTTTGGACCTTTTTATTTTAAATATTTGTGCTGAGCACCTTATGAGTGGAACAGTACTTTAATTCCAATTTGCCAGTGTTCAATAGACAATGAAAGACAATAAAGTGTATAACCTTAACCTAGTCTGCAGACATGGGAGGTGGAATAGCTTTTCATTTATTGTCCATTCATTTCTTGCTAAAGCCACCTAATTGTTTTTTGGTCTTGCAAATGGTGGATAACTGACATTTTTCATGGCTATAGAACAAGGATTCTGGCATCATATGTAAGTATATAAAGTGTTCAGGAAGGAGGAAATTAGGTGCCTCCCTCTAGCAGAGGAATCAGCAACAATTCCGTGACTGTTAATTTTAAGGAGTCCTGCTTTTCATTTTGTAAATTATTATTTTGTTATTATTCCTTAAAGTTCTGCCAAGTCTATATGGACCTCAAGAAACTTAGCTTCAACTGCCTACCCAGACAGGCTACAATTGCAGCATAGAAGAGTGCAGGTTTTAAGCAAGGATGGGGAAGGTCCAGTAAAGCTACTAAGTACATTCTACTGTCACTGCTGTTTGCTTTCTTTTCTTTGCTGTCTGGAAAGTAATGAGAGAGACAACACAGGACACTTAAGCAGAAAGCAGTTTGTTTTCTTAGCCCACAATCCTCTCTATTGTTGCTGATCACACTGCATTATAAACATACTGACATATGGCATCTTTATAGTATGGACACTGTATAAGGATGGAAGAATTAAAGTAGAATTTATATGGGAAGTGCCTAAGGCAGTTAGTCCTTTTTATGCTTTTTAGAAACTGATTGATTTAATGTCAAGCAGCCAGTGCTGCATAAAATAAAAAGTGAAATATTTACTGAACAGTGTTTTCCTGTCCATTGATACACACAGAGACTGAGATTGAGATAATTGAGAGAGATTATTTTTATTACACTCTCAGAAGTGCAGAACATTTCTACACTGCTTAAACAAAGAAAACTGTTCAAAAAATCCCCACAAAAAAACCAGAGGTAATGGATCCAAGGTGCTGCATTTTTGGTTTCTGCTGCTAGCAACAGATTCAGTGATAATAGGAGCTCATTTCTCTATTTTGACTGTTCCCAGTAATACTGAAATGAGAAGAAAGGAACTATTTTGATGCAATCTGTCATCTGGGACAGCTATCTTTGAGGGCATGGAAATTACACAAATGGAGTGGCACAACTATAGTTTTGGAAAATGTGCTGTGGGATGTCTTCTTTTTTCTAGATGAATGGGAGGAAGGACTGTACTTATTCTGGGTATTAGCTGCATGGTAGGAGAAATTTGCTGTGTTCCAGCTGGAGCTGTATAAACAATGTATATCAGTGTTTATCTGACTTAACAGTTTGCTTTAGAGTCACAATGATTATTGCCAGGGGGCTGCTAGTAGGACTGGCTTTTGAAAATGGAATGAATAGAAACAAAGAAAGCAATAAAATACTGGTGCAAGAACTTCATACATTGGAAAGACATTTACCTCATTTGTATATTGCATGAGAAGACCTTTGAAGAGCCAAAGGATTATCTTTCCCCAAAACTTCCTGAACTTTCAGTGATCATGCTGTATCTAGCACCTTGTGACCAGAATTAGCATGTTCATTACAGTCTTCTTTTTTATTATGCCTCTTTTTGAAGAGGAACACTGTTGTTCCTGCTGTGAAAATGGTACATCAGAGTTTATGTTGTAAAGTCTTTCCTGGGGAGCTGTGCAAGGAAGATTAAGGAACAAAACAAAAGGATTTGGTGAAGTAGTGAAACAAAAGAAGAGGTAGCCAATAAAACTTAAGCTCAAAAAAACCCACCCCTTACAGGCGGTTGTAGAATGGCATGTGGATTTCTTGAAATGGCTTACAAAGTACTACAGTGTAACAAATATTTACTTGTAATGTTAGTAACTATTTTGAAATACTTTCTTTGGGTATGCAAATGTATGTTGGATAAATAACACATTTTCTTTCCGTGCAGTATAATTAGAAATACTTAATGAATTATGGATCATTATTAAGACAAGGTGGTGGGATTTAACCACTAACCAGAACAGGATACAAAAAGAGTAATTTTGTGAAATACATGGTCCATTTCCCATGGCTGACTTCTAAGTTACTGTGTGTTTTAAAGTTTCTATAATGCAGTCATATGCATGGTAACTAATGTTAATGGTTTAGAATAAATTCTGTAACAATCAGTAAACATATAACTGTCTATTACTGTAAATATATGATGTGGGGTATTGAGCTCAACTCCGAGATATTTACACTTGATCTTACAGATTTCACAGTTACCCGTTGGTTGACTTTTCTGTTTTTTAAAAAGCTATGTTTGTAGTAATTTAAAATATATGAAAATAATCAAATAACTCCTGTAAGTACTGTACGAAGTTTCTGGCAAGTGGCATACCTCGTTTTTTTTAATAGTTAATACATTTTGTATTTTCATTCATGTTCCTAGATGAAAAAAATGTCAAATATGCTCTTCTCCTCAATTAATGAATATTTTGGTCACACTTTTTTTTCTTAATTTTAAATATACAAGTTCTTTGTTTTCTTGCACACCATTTTACTGTACAGAATGTGCTATAGTCATTACAAACATAAAGCTATAAGTTAGAAAACTTCTAAAATGTAGAGCACTCCCTTCAAAAAAATGAAACAGCAATTCCAAATATCTTGGTTGTCAATGTAAATTCCTGTAGTCAAGACTTTCAGAGATTAGTTTCTTTGGAAACTCAAGAGTAGGCTGCTCAACCTGTAAGACCTTTTAAGATGTCTTGAGAAGGTATCCATAGTCATCAGATTTTTTTGAGGAACTCATCCTAACTTTATTCCCTAAAAACAATTTTATTTTTTTTTTAGTCCTGAAGTTTCAGTCAACTCTTTCTTGCAATACATATTCTTTTAACAGGATTGATTGTTCAATTGTATTTGTTCAATAAGTATACATGAGGAAAGTTTTCTAGCTGCCAGCTAGTACTACCAGGTATCATTATTTCCTTCTAAAGTTTTTTTTTTTTTTAATTTCCTTCTGCTCCTCACTGAATTTCATATATCACTGAATTTCGTCCAGCCAAGCTTCTGTTTCACCTACAATGCTATAAAATTATCCAGTTCAGTTTCACATATTTGTACATGTGCATAGGATCAGTTTCAGCTTTTGAAATATTAGCAGTAGTAGAAAATTATTTATATCTGATGTCTATAAGGCAGTATGAATGGTCCTAAGAGATAAACACTGAAATCAGTAAGCTGGCTAGGCTATATCATACTTTTTCTTATTATATATCACTGAAAAGAAAACTTATGGGGACTAGTTCATAGATAGATGTCTTGACAGTTGTGATCTAAGAAGGGGTATTGAAATAATACCAGACAAAAGAAGAGCAGTTCCATTAACTTGAAAAGATTCTTCACTGGACATTTTTGGCTGAGAATGTACACCTGTTAAATACTTTCAGACAACAGCTCAATGACTAATTTTAGCCTGGCCCACATTTGGGTATTGCCATTCTAGTATCTAATCACTGCATATAGTGTTATAGGCATTTTTGATAATAGTGGGTATGTGCTGGCCACTCAGAAAATACAAACTGAGCCTTCTTGAACAGATAAATTTTAAAAGACATGTTTGTTTTTTGATTTTTCCCACTTATTGATACCTATGATGATTCAGTCCCTTTTCCCAGACCATCATCCTCAAATCAGAGATCTGTCAGAAACAAGTGACGATAAGAACAATGAAAGAATATTTAGGAGGGGGAGAGGGAATATTTCTTCTGCCAGTCTGTCCTTGTAGAACCAGTGTCAGGTGATGTAAGCACAGAATTAAAATGAGATTTCGTAACTGAAGAGCCCTAACCTGCTATGTACAATAGGTTGCCATTGTGATGTTCCTCAAAGACTGACCCACACCTAAGCAGCATGCAGATATGATATTACAAAAGATCTTTACAAGAAAGGGCTGAACATTACCTATGTGTACAACTGCTAGCTGTTCTGAATAAAGGTAGGGTTTTTTTAGAAATCTGTGTTGTACTTTTGATATTTTGCAACACTATGTAACTGTGTACATACATAAAAAATCTTAACTTTTTCCAGTTTCTTCCTGGATGTAAGGTAATGCAACTTAAATAATTCTGTCATTCAAATTTGCATTGTTTGTTTGTTTGTTTGTTTGTTTTTTATCTATTGGTAAAATAGTGGGCCATTTATCTATTTTAATTGGTACAAAAAAATAGGGACAAAACAGTTTATTGTACACCAAGAATTTTTAGAGTGCAATCACTTTTCCTGGGATTACTTGTTATGCATGCATTTAAGGCTCTTAGCCTTGTATGGAGTCCTATTGGTTCCGTATTGGAGTTTAAGATTATGCAAGCTTTCATTGTTCTATGACACAAAACCACTGCCTCAATTGAAACCACTGCCTTAATTAAAGCCAATGCAATTAATCAAATGCTACAATTTCTGTTGTGGTAATCTGTGGCCTCAATTCTGCATACAATTTATCTATCTGTATGTCCATTCACTTACCAAATCCTTACAATATTAATTAGGCAATGCAATTGTTATTGTTGCACAAAGTGAAATTAAAATGGACAGCAGAATTCTAGGGATTTTTTTTCATGTAAATGTTTTATATTGATTTAAAAAAAAAGAGTCATGTAATTCTAGAGATTATCTGTTTGAGGAGATGATACAATGATTAGTTGCTCAACTCCTGACAATGTCAGCATATCTGTAGGGAACTCAGTGGTGCTAGCAGCTTGGTAGTTTCAGTTGAATTGTTAACACAGCAAATATTCATATTAGATGCCTAATACAGTATAATAAACCCAAGGCAATTACTAGAAAAAGACATTCATTTAGTAAGTCTGTCTTCAGCTTTCCAGGCTAGTGGTTTGTGTGAATGCTTTTATCAAGTGCACCATTAGAATGGATGACAAAAATGTTTGCTGAAATGTAGGACATTCAACACTAGTATACTGAAGTGACACTACAATTAAATCCATTTTAATGTAGTAAGTGCTAATCTTCAAATACAGGAAAAGCATAGTAAGAATGCTTTTCCACATATATCTGAAAAAGTAATTTAGAAATTAAAGAAATCTTCAGCTTGCTTAATCTGGTAGTAGGTCAAAAAATAGTACTTATTACTGTGATTTATTTCAAAGATTTGACATAGGAAGCAAAAGCTAAAAAGAATATGTATAAAAATATGAAATATTTTTGGTGAATCATTAAAAGGAAGCTGAAATTCAATGGAACTTGTCAAAGCAAAAATATTTTGATTATTAGGACTAGTAATGAAACAGTTCTGAACTGACATCTTTTTTGCTTAAAACAAAGCAAAGGAGGTTTTATTGCACTAGTGTGGTAGGAGGTTGAAAGAACTTTGATTTAAGTGGCTGTGTAGGGAAGGGAGAAGCATCTCTGAATACTCTAAACCTTAGGCAGGATATAAAATCCTCTTATGATATATATCACTTCAGGTCTTTCAATGCTTGCTGTAAACTGATGTGAAGTTCTGCAGCTGACTTTTATGTTCCATTTATCTTTGTAGCAAAGGTGCATTAATAAAGTTTGCATTCACTAATTCACTAGCAAATGGGATTTCTTTGTCTTCACTTCAAGATGAATAAATCATGTGCAAAATTGTGACTTAAGTCCACTTTGATTTAAATTACTCCATTGGAATTATTTACTATAAAACTACTATAAAGAATCTACTGTGGAGTAAAATGTTAGATAGTAATAGTAGCATCTTAGCACTTCTGATTATATTGGATGCATCTTGTGTCTTGTAGTGTCAGTGCATGCTTCATATGAAATGGACAAACAGCATAATGAGGGAATTTCTCAAATGGAAGCATTTCAATAAGCTTTTCAGTCAATTACAGTCAAAAAGCACTGGTTAGAGCCAGGTGTTTCATTAGCACCACCAATGCACCTGAATCTTGGCTTAGGACACTGGTCTTTCACAGCATTGACATATTTCAGATGTTGCCTTAACAGTGCATAACTAAATCATTGTTAGTATTTGAATTATTGTTACAGCAGGACCCCTCTCAAAGCTCTTGGTAGTCTGAGGAGGTCCCTGAAGACTGGAAGCTAGCCAACATAATGCCAGTTTACAAGAAGTGTGTGAGGGAAGACCCAGGGAACTACAGACCTCTTAGTCTAACATCAATTCCTGGAAAAATTATGGAGATCATACTGGGTACTGCTGAAAGGCATTTGAAGAACAATGCAATCATCAGGCACAGTCAATATGGGTTCACAAAGGTGAAGTCCTGTTTAATTACATATCCTTCTACAATAAGGTCACCCACCTAGTGGATGGAGGAAAGGTGGTGGATGTAGTTTTTCTAGTTTTTAATAAGGGTTTTGATACTGCCCCTCACAGCATCATTCTGGGCAAGTTGTCCCTGTGGGATGAGCAGGTTCATGGTGTGCTAAGTGAAGAAGTGGATGAATGGCAGAGTTCAAAGGTTTGTAGTGAATGGAGCTGTGTATGCCTGGTGAACAGTCACCAGTGATGTTCCTCAGGACTCAGTTCTAGGTCCAGGTCCATTCAATATATTTTTCAATGATCTGGATGCAGGAGTTGAATGCACCATTGGCAAGTTTTCTGGTGATACCAAACTGGTAGATGCTGTTGACTCTTTTGAAGGACAAGAGGCCTTGCAGAGGGGTCTAGATAAATTGGAGCATTGGGTAATGATTAATGGGATGAAATTTAACAAGTCCAGATGCCCAGATCCTGCACCTGGATGAAGTAACCCCAGGCACAGGTTTAAACTGGGAGAGGAGTGGCTGGCGAGCAGCCCTGGGGAGAGGGCTCTGGGGGTGCCGGGCGGCAGCAGGCTCAGTGTGAGTCGGCCACATGCCCTGGCAGCCGAGGGGCAAACGGCACCTGGGGGACACCAAACACAGCGTGACCAGCAGTGGAAGAGGTGACCAGCCTGCTGCGTCAAGTGTTGGTAAAGCCTGACCTTGAGTATCGTCTGCAGTTGTGGATGCTGCAATGTAAGAAGGATGTGAAGGTCCTTGAATGGTCCAGATGAGAGCAGCAAAGCTGGTGGAAGGGCTGGAAGGAATGTCCTGTGTGGAACAGCTAAGGACTTTGGGCTTGTCTAGTTTGGAGAGAAGGAGGCTGAGGGGTGACCTCATGGCTCTCTGCAGCTTCCTGACGTGGGGAAATGGAGAGGGAGGTGCTGATCTCTTTTCCTCGTTATCTAATTAAAGGACTTGTGGCAGTGGTTCAAAGCAGCACCAGGGGAAGTTAAGACTGGACATTAGGAAGCATTTCTTTACCGAGAGGGTGTTCAGACACTGGAACAGGCTTCCCAGAGAGGTGGTCAATGTCCCAAGCCTGTCAGTGTTTAAGAGGCATTTGGACAATGCCCTTAGTAACATGCTTAAACTTTAGATCAGTCCTGAAATGGCCAGGCAGTTGGATGTTGTAGGTCCCTTCCAAATGAAATATTGTTCTGTTCTGTTCTGTTCTGCTCTAATCTGCTCTGTTCTGATTCTTTTCTATTCACTTCTATATTTAACAGTAATTAAAAATGGTCACTTACAGGAGAATGCCAAATGTGTTAGCTTCACAATTCCCTTAATTTTCAATCAATGTAAGTTTTTTATCTGAACATGAAATAGTCTTGTTCTTTCTGTGCTCATTCATATTCCCTGCCTTTCAAAAATAAATTTGGTCTGGAACAGTACAGCCGTATTTTTGTACCCCATCTAACTTGGCTAAGAACTGTTCTTCATTTCTGTGAATATCCTTGTAAGGAAATGTATTTTTTATGATCAGTTCTATGAATGGCAGTTATAAAGTAAATTTTCTAATAATTTGAAATTCAGTGCTTCTAGCTTAGTACCAAACTCAAAAGCTCATCTTAGCTCCCACATATTCCGTTGTTTCAGCTGTTGCACTGCCATGTTTTCACTAGGCTTTCAATTCATTTTGATAAAAGATATCATCTTGTCTTAAATGGCATTATCAGCGCAGCTCCTAAGTTAAACAAATCTGTATAGACAACCTCTATCTTAATGTTCACACAGAGATTTATTTGGGGTTTGGCTGTATAGATAAGGAAGAAGACTACTTTGGCAATCCTCTTCATCATACCTTCAGCAAAATGACTTTCAAGGAAAGCGAATTGAGAGGCCGAAAAGTTGCCAGCGTTTGGGTTTTGTTTTTTTGGGGTTTGTTTTGCAAAAAGCTACTGTCACTTGGAACTTGATTTATGGCAAGAAGATGAAGCCAAGTGCAGAAAAGCCATTAGTAAGCCCAAAAGCAATCATTTGTTGTTGTGGCATGTTTCATATAGCAAACAGAGGATGGAACTGACAGTGTTGAAGTCAGTGAGAAACCAGTCTTAGCTGAACTTCAGATCAGTCAAATTGTGAGTTTGGTCATTAGTTGCAAAATGTCAAAACCACGAAAAACAAGCAGAAAAAAGGCTCAGACTGTACCATTCACATTTGTCAAACCTGGAAACCTAAATTTAGCATTATTGGTAGTACTTCTGACATATACTGAGCACTTTGTGTTTCTGCAGTTACTTAGATACTTCAAAATTCTGAGGGTTTTTTGTTTACAGTCCTGAAACAGAGGAGGATAGGTCTTAATGTTGAGATACTTTGAGTGGCAGGAGATGGTTGTGGTATTGGTTAATGAGTTGCCTCAACTCAAGTGACAGTGTAAGCAGGTTCCTAAATAATGGCCTAATTTTCATGTGTTCTCAGTGTAGTCTTTGGTTGCAGCAAGATCCTCTAGAACCAGCTCTTCGAAGTTCAAGAATCTCTGTGGTTTTAGCCTTAATGTTGGCTGATAACCCATGAGAGAGAATGTTACAAAAATTATTAGTATTTAAAATAAATGTTATGCACACTCTAAACTTATGCCATTCTTAGAAGATAGGAAGCTATGCATGTGGTGTGTATCACAGAGAGTTTCAAATGAGTGAGGCAAGTAAACAAGGTGATGTTTCAGATATTTATTGCTAGTGTCATTTCTTGATTTGCAGAAATTGATTTTATTGCATGAGAAAAGGAGAAAGGTGCGATAGGACATCAGTTGGTACAAGTTTTAAGACTGGATTTTTAAGACTGGATTTTTAGATTAAAAATGCAAAGAAGATAGGGGTGACAACCTCATGGTCAGATTACAGATTTCACATCAGAGGGAAGAAGTAGAGGCTGAACGTAACTAAGGACAGTTTAGCTTTCATCTTCAACTATTATTAAAGATTATTTTAGGTTCTGATGCTTGAAACATGTCTAATTTTGCTTAGCAGATAAGTCATGATGACTGTTGTATTTTTTTTTTTTTTCGGGTACAGTGGGGACAGGGAGAAAAATTTACATGAGGACATAAATAAATTCTATTTTCAGTGGATCTGTAACAGTTACTTCTGCTTATAAGGGAGGTGGGGGGTGGTGGAACACTCACCCGGCAGCATAGTCTTTTCCAGATGCTGTAAATGTAAATATTTATCTTTGAAATCGTGATCTAAATTTAAAAATAATTGGACTGGTTTAATGTGTAAAACTGGGGATTTATGGGTTTTGATCTTACAGGACGCCAGTTTTCTATTTTCTTCTCTTCATTAACAAGAATTAGAAAGTTTTGAAAGAATGACAGTCAAATCTTGAGTACTGAGAACATTCTTATAGTCAAATAGAAGCTTTTGTACTTTGAAATAACCCTGGAACCATATTTAAAAATTACGGATTAGTCTTTTGGGCTGTGGTACAATTAGATTTACTTTTCCAGTAAATGTTATTAGGAATTTTTTCCCCTTTTTTAAAAATTTCAGTCATGTTGATTACTCTCGTGACTTACCATCTGCTTAAAATCAACAGTGAAATGATCATGTTTCATTAAAGAAAGGGGAATACTGAACTATTAGGAATCCTGTTAAACCTTGCATACACATGAACTTTTAGTTACAGTCATTAAATATAGCTTTCAAGCATTAGATGGCAGTAGTGCTGAAATTCAGAGCCAACTAAACTGGTGCAGTTTTTGGTACTGTTCTGAGTGATCACTTTTTAATTATGTGTTCAAGCAAGCTGATAATTGATTACATTTTTTTTCTGTCTATACCAAAGTTATTGCTAGGAAAAACCTGATAAAGGGAACAAGGAACTGAGGGTCCTCTGCTAAACAGTCAGTTCATTTCATTGTTTGTTCTTACAAAAAATAGGTGAAATATAGCTGGTCTCAGTTTTGGCTTGACGGCTTTTGATACTTTTTTCAGATGGATCTGCCAATTACTCTATGACATTTACAATTGTAGTTCAAGGCTCCTGACCATGAGATAATTCTGTAGCATGAGGATATTAGTTAGGTGAAACCAAATATGAAGTTAAAATTTGTGTAACTTCAACATTTCTAAAGTGGAAAATATGATATTATTAAAAAATGTAAGGTACATGATTATCTTTTCACATTTCCAGCTGTCCTTGCCTCTATATGCTTTGCATTCTTTGTCCTAGACAATGCTTTAGTTATCCTTATAGAATTGGCTAGTACACTTGTCTTAGACCATGTAAGCACTCTTTGTGGATAGCCTGTTAAGCAAGCACCATCTTCATCCCATGAGATAGTAACTGAGTGCCAGTTATTCTGTCCACTCCTTCATCCATCTGTTCAGCAGTGAGAAGTTCCTTTCCTGGAATCATAGAAACATTTACGTTGGAAAACACCTTTAAGATCAAGTCCAACTGTTAACCCAGGACTGCCAAATCCATCACTAAACCATGTCCCTAAGCACTATGTCTCTATGATTTCTGAACACCTCCAGGGATGATGATTCCACCACTTCCCTGGGCAACCTGTTCCAATGCTTGACCACCTTTTCAATGAATTTTTTCCCTAATATCCAATCTAAACCTTCCCAGTGCAACTTGAGGCCATTTCCTCTTGTCCAATCACTTGCTACTTGGGTGAAGGTGGGGTGTTAACCCCACCTATCTGAAACCTCCTTTCATGTAGTTGTACAGACCCATAAGGTCCCCCCTGAGTCTTTTTTTCTCCAGACTGAACAACCCCCATTCCCTCAGTTGCTCCCGATAAGGCTTGTGCTCTAGAACCTTCACCAGCTTCGTTGCCCTTCTCTGGAAACACTCCAGCACCTCAGTGTCTGTCTTGTAGTGAGGGGCCCAAAACTGAACACAGTATTCAAGGTGTGGCCCCACCAGTGCCGAGTGCAGGGGGACAACCACTTCCCTTGTCCTGCTGGCCACAATATTATGGATACAGGCCAGGAGGCTATTGGCCTTCTTGGCCACCTGGGCACATGGCTGGCTTATGTTCAGCCAGCTGTCAGCCATCACTTCTAGGTCCTTTTCTGCCATGCAGCTTTCCAGCCATTCTTCCCCAGGCTAGTAGCGTTGCATGGTGGTGTTGTGACCTAAGTGCAGGACCTGGAACTTCTCCTTGTTGAACTTCATACAACTGGCTTCATCCCATTGGTCCAGCCTGTCCGGATCCCTCTTAGCAGTCTCATTACTCTCAGGCAGATCAACACTCCCACCCAACTTGCTGTTGTTTGCAAACTTACCGAGGGTGCACTTAGTCTTCTTGTCCAAATTGTTGATAACGATATTAAAGAGAACTGGCCCCCGTACTGGGCCCTGGGGAACACCACTTGAGACTGGACTCAAGCTGGATTTAACTGCATTCACCACACCTCTTCAGGCCTGGCCTTCCAGCCATCTCTTCACTCAGCATAGAGTACACCTGTCCAAGTCACGAGTAGCCTGTTTCCCCAGGAGAATGCTGTGGGAGAAAGTGTCAAAGGCTTTACTAAGGTCCAGGAGGACATTAACCACAGCGTTTCCCTCTCCACCCAGCCAGTCATCTTGTCATAGAAGATCAGGTTCACCAATTCTTTTCATCCTGTCCAAAGCCAATGTTTATTAAAGCAAGGGGTGAGTACCACAGGTTTCTGCTCAAGTTTGTATTTCTAATAGACTAACAAAACAAACAAACAAAAAGATTAATTTTACTGAAGGTTGCTGTGACTTCTCAGTTCATCATGCCTGCAAAGACCATTGATGATAACATGTCCACTTGCTCTCTTGTAAACAAGGGATAAAATCATAACCTGCAAATCTTTATTTTTCCTTCAACATCTGGCTAAGAATCTTTTCTATTGACAGTATTGCTAGTATGATAATTCAAATGCCTTTTAATAGGCAAGAAGTTGCTTAGAGGAGTTGTACTGGCAATGCATTTCTTCAGTTACGTCCCCTAGATTTCACAAGGCATCTGTAGCCCAGCTATTTGGTGTTGTTTCTTAAAAGTGAATGTTGGAATGATTGCAGATTAGCTTTTATCCTGCAGACAAGCTAAATGGTTAGGTCAGTGGTCAGTGATGTATTGGTTTTCAAGAGAACAGGAGGAACTGAGATTCTGGTGTTGCTTGTAAGGATCTTAACCACATGTAGAGTCATAACTCCCAACAGAACAGGAACACTGGTTGAAACCTTATTTTTGCACCCATAGACTTACCAACACTTGTTCCTAAGTGTCCCTGTCCCTTCTTGCTCCATTAGATTTCCTTGGATCTCAAGAAGCTGCCTACACTTGCAATTTACTTCAGTCTTAATGCATAAGAGCTTTCCAAGTAAACCCTATAAGCAATTTTTATGCCAGTTCTCTTAAGAAAGCATGCCTATTCAATATCGTACTGAGATTTGTTTTTTCTTTCTTTGCATATTGTGGAGAAACTTACTGGTTTTATCAGTCCTCTCATACATACGTGCATATTCTGAGGCACTGTTATACCATCACTTGTGAGGGACTTCATGTCTGTATGTTTTAAATTTCAAATTTTTAAAATAAGTTCTGAAATGATTAAGTGACTAAGTAACTATGTAGTCACATTTGAATAGACATCACCAAATTTTACATACACCAGTTTTGTATGTGCTTAAGGTGGATGGCTTTGTTGTGCCCTGTGAAATTAACTTTCTGAATAAAGGAGAAAATTATCAGAGCTCAGTTTTGGCAGAGCTTACTGCTGAAGGGAGAAGGAAGTAGTGAAAATGAAGGAAGAACAAGCAGTGGATTCAGTATTTTTAAGAAGCTTTTTGTTTTCTATTGAGGATGTCAGATCTCTTTTCTGTGATTCCTGTTGCACTTAAGGTGTTTTGTTAGGGGGGGGTTGTTTGGTTGGTTTGGTTTTTTTCTTTCTTTCTTTCTATTTAAGTTTAAAATTACATGACAGTTGTAGTACAATATAGAAAAGAGTCAAAGACAATTATTATGTCTCACTTAGGTAACATAGTATAATATAATACAATCCTCATCAAAGCAGTGCAGTAAGATTGAGAAAAATAAAAGAGTCTCTCAAATGCCAAAGTTTTGGTAAACTAACGGTAACAAACTGACTATTAGGTACAGAAGGGAAGAGGGAAATAGTGGTTCTACCATCAGCTAGGATATTAGTGGATGTGATTTCGAGACTTTGAGATTTACTGCTCCTTGAAAAAAATGAGTTCTAACGAAAGGAATATGTTCAGGAATTATTTGTTCCTGCATATATACCTAAAAACTTTGGAGGCATAATTCATTATAGTACCACCTCACAGAAATTGCTTATTCCAACCATAGAAGGTCTTACCCAATATGAATAGCTTGAACGACTCTAGAAAAACCTTAATTTTGGTGTTTGTTTTGTTTGGGTTTTTTTTTCCTGGAACATTTACATCATTTGGAGGGGTTTTATTTTCATACCACTGGCAAATAGAAATACTATAGCCAAAGTCTGCAGCATATACCCTATCTTACAGAACGAATGGGGTGAATAAACCTGAATTAGTTGCAAATACAAAGTGTAAACCTATGGGTAAGCAAAAAGAGCAAAGGAAAAAGTAAGATAAATATATTGGAAGTTAGACAAAATATGTAAATACTGCTGTGTAAAACTAAATGATCTTTTATTCTTAGAAACAAAACATTGAATTTTGTAAAGTGCTTTTTTTATCTTGACCGATGAAAAATATTTCAGAGAAGAAATTCTGCATTTTTCCCATATTTCCCCAATCTACATTATTAAATAATGCTTTAATGAATTAACCTGAATTATTTACTTCCTGTTAAGTAGTAGTAGAAATTGGAACAAGCTGCTTAAACTCCTTGTTCCCTCATACACTTTTCTTTACTAAAGATACAGCATATGTGCCCATAGAAAGACCTAAATAGTGTAGGGTTTGTGCTGTGTTACGACATTTCCTACCGTATTTAAGAGTAAAGTATAGGAATACTACATTTAGAGAAAACTGAGTAACAGGAAACTTCACTGATGTTATCATTGCTGCACACCACATCAGCAGGGGTTTTGTTATCCTGCAAAATTAGTGGTGATATCTTGAGAAGCATATTGTATCCTGGCAACTTAGTTTCTGCTAGCTTAAAGCCAGCAAGTAATGTAAGCAGTGTACTGCTTCTTTTTAATTTTTAGGAATATTTTATTGACTGATAGAATGATCACAATGAGTAGTGCATGAAACTTTTGGGTATTGCGCATAATTTTATTAATCTTTTTTTTTGTGTGAGTTTTATTGTATAACTCCTGTCTAATTATTTTTCATTTAGGATTTAGCATGTCTTGATATTAGAGTAATTACAAGGAATGTTCTGATGAAAAAAACATTTATTAAATCATTTAATACCTACACTGGAGATTTCTAGTGCTTTTTAAATGTAGGTTTTAGGGAGTGGCACAATTTTTTTTGACGGACTAGAGACATGAAGAATTCTGAGAATGGGATCTAGGAGCGGATGTCTAGTGGATGGAATTTAAGTTCATCCAAATCCAAAATAGCGCACAATAAATCTATTTCATCTTAAGAAAATTATGCTAGACAACTTGTTTTTATTACTCAAGAAATAAATATAAAACCTGCCAAACTACATTTATCTAGGTAAAGTAAATTGCAGTTCCTACACATTAAATAAAGTAGCAGTACTAAAGTAGCAGTACTAAGGCAAACAAGGATAGTGAGCTCTGGACATACCTAATTATTTTTCCTCTTTTTTTTTTTTTTTTTTTTTGTTTTTTTTTTTTTTTTTGTTTCATATGGTCAAGCTGTAAATGCAGTCTGGGATGCCTCTTACCACCCTTTTTTTTTACGCTCCATTTTTCTGCATAAATTTTCATCACATACTTTCAGGATGTGGCAAAACCGTAACAGAACTGTATTTGAAATAAGAGTAGACATACAATAGAGTGTTACCTGGGCAACTGCCGCGCTTAAGTCCTTCTGTTATTGAAAAGGGCAATATTAGCAGTGCTAGTCAATGGCAGAACTGGCTAGTCTTGCTAGCTAGGGGACATACTTTCTATTCTTGGCCATGTTGTTTTACAACATAACATAGTAAATATAAGAATGGGTAACAAAATTAAGTGCTATAGCCTTGCTCTTTTTTTCTCATTTTGGCTGCTGACACAATTGATTTGCATTAAATTGCCCACTCTTCACTTTACCTCTTAACACTTCCTATAACATTATAGTAAATTTGTTGGTTGTGTATATATTCCAAGATTCAAAAGTTAGATACTCTTCTCCCCTATTCCTTGAGAATTCTGCAGTGTTGACATGCCTCAAATGACATTAGGTGATGTTTGGAAAAGGGTTGTTAAATAGTGAGGAAAAAGAGTTGCTGAAGACACGTGGTAGGCCTGTCACTCATTGCAGCCATCATACAGGTTGCATTGTAGTTCTGGATTTGGGGACATCAGCTTTTAGAGAATTTCAGATAACTGAGCAAAAAATGGTGTATCACATATGAGTAGTGAATGGAAGATTTTTATCCAGGAGTTTGTCAAGATGTGTTGAATAACTTTTACTATATAATGGATAAACTGCCACATAGTTAAATAAGTGATTGACATTATTAAATATTGTAGAATCTTCTTTCCTGTAAGTCAGGGTTTCGGCAGAGATAAAAGCAGGATTTTATGCAGTTCATGAGGTTTTGAATAATAAGTTGCCATTCCAACCTATTTTGCCAGCTCCTTAGAGGTATAAGATGACCAAACCAATTCTGGTTTAATTTGATCACATATAAGAAATACAAAACATTCACAGTAGAGCTTTCTGTCTATTTATTGTGACCATGATGGTTTTTGTCTCATAAAATTAACCATATTTTAGGAAGGTGTGTGCTTTAGCTGTTATTTTAGGAAGGTGTGTGCTTTAGCTGTTATTTTAGGAAGGTGTGTGCTTTAGCTGTGGAGCCTCGCTGTCAAACTTCACATTTCTTTTGATGACTGTGAGGAATCCTGTGGACATAAGTGGGCTTGAAGACCTGGTATTCAGGACTGAAGAATAAAAAAAACCTTTGGTGAATAGGCTCCAAAAGAACCATACAAAACCATAGTTTCTCTGAGACCTTAAAACTGATTATAAATAAAAATTGCTTATAAATAAGAACATCAATAAAATTGTCTGTAAAGTAACAGCAGTGGATTATACTTCTTGGACTTTTTGAGTCTAGCAGGAGGATCATACAATTTGTCAGAATTTGCCATGGAAATATTGAAACAGAAGCAAGGTGTTTCAAGTCTATGCAGTATTAAACACAGTTTAAAACATTTGAATCTTCCCTGGGTACCAATTCAAGGCATCTACTCTGTATACTACCTATTCTATAGAATATGCTGGACAATGATGCATATTGTTCTCCACCATAAGTCCCAAATGTAAACATTTTTTACAGTTCTTGCTGGTTTAAGGTATTCAATTATCCTGCAATTCTGATAGCTTGCAATATTTTTATCAGAATTATTTTAAGTTATTATATCAGTTTAATTCCATCTGGAAAGCACAATCAAGTGTGCGCATAGCTGTTTGTTCCTTATATGAATTTCTTATATATGAGGAAATGAAGTCAAGAAATATTTGTATCTAGGAAGACAAAAATGTCTTATGTATCTCAGGGACAGAATCTCTTTGGATTTATCTATTCTTCAACTATTTCAAACTAGTATTGAGGCTAGCTCTATCTGTAAAACTGCTGTCTTCTGAAATAAAGGTGTGTTCTTGTGTGCCTGTGGAAGGGCAACAACAGGTAGGCAAAGAATTCACTGCTGTCTTCTAGCTGTCTGTTAAGAAACTTCCAGTATAATTACCTTGGTTTTGAGGGAAACTGTTATAGCTTTTCGACTTACAGAATTTCGTAACAAAGTTCACTGATATTCCTACTTAGGTTTGATCTTCTTGAAAATTATTTATGCAGACATTAACATTTAAATTTTAAATAGATTGAAAGTCTTATCATAGGCAGTGTGATGGGCAGTGTGATTGGAGGTACCAATATTCATTGACTTACCAACACAAATACTTCCAGAGTACCACTGTTTTAACTTGAATGAGCGTGCCTCTGACTCATTGAAGTGCCACACAGAAATAACAGTTGCTTCTCATAAAGTCAACCACAAAATGAAAACGTAGCCTGAGGTTATTGTTATTGCTGTTTTAAAATTACAGACCCTAGATTTACTTGTTAAGACTTGATATTTGCATTTCACTGTAATAAAAAGGATGTTTATTTGATGTCTTTTAAATGGCTGTGCTGCTCATTTCCATGAAATTTGGCAATATAAGCATGCATTTGTAAAGCAAAATGAGAGCTGGAAAACCATCCATTGAAAATGGCATCACAAACACATGATTTCTTTTTTCATTTATTTTATTGCCACAGAGTTATTTTGGCACTTTTTTCTTTTTTTTTTTTCTTTTTTTTTAATTCTGCCCATTCTCATTCTGTATACATTTATTTCTGTCAAGGCAAGCATGTCTTCAACTGGCTGGGTCAGTAAGCGGTTCTTTTTAAAAGGATTTTAATACCTCCTGTGAGTTAGTAAATGTGAGATTAGGTAGAAGTGAGGTGTGTCAAACACCTGTGGGGGCTGACGGAATTTCATTTGCAAAGTGTATTCCAGGCCATTAGTACCTGAGCTTCCTCCTACCTTTAGCAATTCCATATATTTATGAAATTTTCAGATGGAGAATTATAGAGCTGTAATAGAAAACATGGAAAATAACTGAGAATGGAATAGCTCCACCTTTCTGTTCTGGGAGTACACCAGAGTGTGTTTTTTAAGAGTACGGAAATATAACAGGTCCCTGACCTTCAAATCACTGGACACTGGGATAATACACTGAGGCAGGTTTGTCATGTGTTTATCCTCCTACACTCTTATCTCTGCATGTGATCTTGGCCATGGCCAGAAGATGGGTACAAAGCTAAATGTCTTTTGCATCCACATGTAGTGACTGGTTTATGTTCTTAACATATATCTGTGTAACATGAAAATAAAATAGTCTCCATAGCAAGCATCTGACATTTCTGCCTCTGTTAAGTAAATAAAAAAAATAAATAAATGGGGGTGTGGGGGGGTGGGGTAAGCTAAATCTATGGATTTCAATGGAACTGGGCGGGGGGGGTGGGGGGGGAAGCCTACAAAGAAATACCAAAACAAATCCTATTACAATGAGGAACCTAGTTTACTCCAATTATTTATGACACTTGTAGCCCACAAAAATATTAACCTGTCAGGTAATAAAACATTCTAAATAGACATTTGTTAGTATCCCACTGTCACTGTTTTAATATTTGTTGAGGCACATTATTTCTAATAAAGTGATTTCTTGAAGAAGTCACTGACAGAATAGGTTTCTTTAATGTTGCCCAGGAGAAAGAAGAATTTGACACCTTAACAAGTTATTTCCAGATATATTGCCGAAAGAAAACACGTCTTTTTGACTATTATTTTTAATGATTTTGTGTTGGAAGTCACAAACAATTTGCTGAATGTAAATTTTATGTAAGAACAGTGTGTTCGTAAGTAAATAAAAACAACAAAAAAAAATCATTGTACCTTTAAGGAACAGGATATTTGTGCTAATATTTTAGTAGCTAACTCCTAAGACACAGGTATATGTCTGTTAAAGGAAACCAGCTTGTGTCTCATATAACCAAATGAAGGCTAGGATTTCTGCAAAGAAAGGTGACAATATTGTGGGCTGTGTGGACAGGGACAGAGGCAGAAGACCAAGGCAGGGCTCATTAGGCCACATCTGGTTACTGATTACAGTTTTGGTACAGTAGTACAATAAAAATGTAGATAAAATTACAAGAGTTGAGGAAAGGCCACTGAGGCAGTGGGGCTGGAGCCCTTCTGCTGCAAGGAGAGGCTGTGAGACTAGGGCTGGTTCAGCCAGGAGAAGGAATGGCTTTAGGAATTCCCAGCAGCATTCCTAGCACCTATGGGAGGGATGGAGGAAGCACAGCTGGGCTCTTCACAGCAAGGCATGTTGGGAGGGGAGATGCAGCAGCACAAGCTGAAACACAGGCTCACACTGGAGACAAGTAGAAGCCTTTTCCCCAGGAGGACATCCAAGTTGTGGGGCCATGGCCCACGGAGGCTGGACCATCTCCACCCTTGGGGGTTTCGTGTATTGACTAGATGAAGCCCTGATTATCCCAGCCTGAGCCCATAGCTGAGCCTGCCCAGTGCAAGGGCTGGGGCTGGAGACATCCCCTGCCAGTACGAATGAGCCCCTGATTGTGTAGTGTAGTGGGAAACACATTTCAAAGCTAAACTGCCTCTGAACGTTCATAGGCCAGCATTACTGCCAGTGCTCCTCTTCATTTCTTGGCTTTCACTAATTCAATTAAAAATCTCAATACTGAGATGCAATTCCATTTTATGGGGGCAACACAGTGTGCATTCTATTTCAGAAACTTGGTATGGTGTTAATTTCAATGTCCTTGTAAGCAAAACTGATTTTAAAGGAGATGGTATGATTTAAAAAGAGATGGTATTATTGCTGCTGAGTAGACTGGGTTCAGTCTTGAGAGTTAGGGACTTCTTCGTTACTGTAATTAATGATAGGGAAAAGTTAAAATGAAAATAAATAAAAAAAAAAATTAAATCTGTCCCCTGCTGCATTTGACAAAGAGCAGGAAGTGGTGGTTGTCTTTCGGGGGTTTGGATTTTGTTTTGTGTTGTGTTGGGATGTTTTTTTTTGATGACTATGTTGCTTATATTGATTTACAAGCAAATAAGGCTGCTTTGAAACTTATTTATATATTTGAAGTCATGATCAAGCATTCAAATATATATCTCAATTACCTATTAAGCAAAAGAGTTATAAAGAAGCTGGAATAACTTTACACGGCATACTAAGGGTACAGAGGATGTACTTAATCTGATGAATTGTCACTTTGAAGAAAGTCCATAGTTGTTACACAGCTGATGACACTTTCTGCATTTGAAAGCCTGATTTTTAAAGATTGCTGGATATAAACATAACTGGTATAACAAACTCAAATCAGAGTGTTGGAGGCAAAAGCAGAAAAAATATTTACACATAAAAAACTTTTTCAAATGTTTCCTAATTTGGTATAGCATCTCAATGAAACTGCCTTTGATGTGTCATAGGTCATTTAATTTTGATGTACAAAGAAGGCAGCAGAAGGCAGCAGACAACTTTGCTTTCACAGCAGTACCTCCAATGCACATAATTTTTAAGGAAAGCTAGAGGTGATCTGTTCAACATAAGTACACATGATTGTTGTAATAGATGTGCCCAGCACTAGCTGTAGACTGTTGTTTGCAGTACATTCAGTGTACTGCATTGAAGCTTAATTTGAAATTGTGCTCTGACAAACAATATTAAACCTACTAAAAGGTTTTTTCCATCTTGTAAAACTATACCACACTATTCTAAGAGACAAAAGGCTTAGAGATAAAGCTACAGAAACCAGAATATGCCCACAATTTCTTCTACTATGTAACGAAATTCCCCTAGTGAAGTCCAAATATACAGTGTTTCTGAATGCTACTGGAATTTTTATATGCAGATTTACAATTATAGTAATACATTCCTTGAATTGTCATCCAAAGAAGCTTATCAATTGAAGTAGCACTTTTTAAAAGTCACTGTGAGACAAGTTTACACAATTCAGAAGAGTAAGTTACCAAAACAGGGGACAGAACAAGTCAGAGAGTGTATTCATATCTTGTAGATCGTTTAACCCTATACATTTCCGTTGTGAACAGAGTCTTCAAAAAAATCTAAAAGCACCAGGTCCAGAAAGAATAGCTCACATTGTTATACTGCACAAGGTATTTTCACAGATCCTAGTACTTAGTTTTGCTTAAACCCTTACGTGAGATGTTCTTTACAGACATGATGATAATAGTTGCTCCTGGAAGAGATCGCCATTTTTTGAATGTTTATGTATTAGCTTGATAGTGTGTAACTAGGTCGTTGGTTTGTGTGTGTGTGTGTGTGTTGGTTTTTTTTCTCTTTTCTTTTCTTTTCTTTTTTTTTAATTAGACTTGTGTTTATATATTTAAATGCTGTGGGGGAAAAGAAGGAAGAAATTTAGCTCAGGTACATTCTAATACCTCTTCACAAAAGAAAGAAAAAATGAGGATTTGAAGAAATGAAGAATCACTAAAGAGCTGGTCCAGGTTTTGCCTCTGTGATCAGAGAGTGAAGACTGCATCTTCAATGATGGGAGTACTTTTATTTAATTTTGAAGCATTATTTAACAACAAAAAGAGAATGGTGCCTAGACTTGCCTCTACTTACCAAAGCGTTCCTGGTCTCTGACCAAGGTTTCATATGAAAGTACTGACATATGTACATTTGAACATTTAACACATAGTTTTTAAAAAATTATGGTAAGCACTGTCACTGCCTAGTAATATAAGCACAGTTCTACATTTTATAGTAGTTATTCTCAAAATCCTGACTAATTCACTCACAGGAAGGCACTAGCATATCAAACAAGACCAAAGTGTTGCTGTCTGAAGTTCAGTATTTTGTAAAGTTCCAAAACCAGTATATTTGATAAGGATTTCCAAACCCACAACATACAGTATGTCTGCCTGAGTTTTCTTAAAATGTTAAATATTCAGAAGAGTAGAGAAGGATTATTTTGCATGTCTTACAGTTGTTTATCATTGTAAATATTCTCCTCATTTATTCAATTACTGTATAAAAAACAGATTGATATCAACAGCCGTGTAGAAAATAGCTACAGTGAAAGTAATCTTCAAATCCATAATTTTTAACTAAAACCTATACCACATTGTCCTTTACTTTGTTTGGGTAGGTCTGCCATATTTTCAAAGTAATTAATAGTAAACAGAAGTCTTGGCAAGCTATTCGGGTTAACAGCACGGCCTTACAGGAACTTGAGATTAGGGACAAACATCTTGGTAAATGCATAGATAAAGTTTCTTGAATTATTTACTTGTTGAACATACCAAAGAATTTTTTCCCCACTGCATTAAAGGAAGAGTTTTAAAATCCTCATTAATGCATCTTAAATCTTCAGTGGAAGTTATTTTGACTTCTTTTATTGGATGAATCCCTTACTTATACTTCATACAAAGGAGTCTTTTGATATGAAATAGGGTTAATCTGGTCATGTGACAAATACCTGATATTCTAAATTACTTTTCTATGCAGTATGCTTGGTATGTCCTAACCTCTTTTAAATGTTGCTGATCAACATTTCTGCCTTGATTTTTTCACCTTCTAAAGTTTCACTTATACTTTGTATGGTGATCAAGATTTATCTTTAGAAACTTGAAGCACAGCATAAAGCCAGTATGCTTTTTCCAGGCAGCTACATAGAAAGTGGTACCATTATATACAGAAAATGTCTGTTTGCTGTAGAGAATACTGAACTCTAAAGTGTGCTCCATCAACCTCATGGTCTTAATATTCTCCCGTGAGATTTCATACAATCTAGACATTTGCAGAAGGTAAGTCCCTGGATTTGAATAAGAGAGACCCCTGCAACATTGTAAGGAGGAGAACTCTGCTCTGGTCTCAATACTACTTAATTAAAAAAATAAAATAAAATAAAAATTAGAGCTAGAGGATAGATGTATGTCTACTCACAGTTACAGGCTGACTGATTATCCTCCAGTGTACTCTAGCAAGAATAAAGGAATGGGGTATTGCTGGACAGCAGACAGACCACTCAAACTCTGCATTTTCCTTGTCTTACATAATAGAATTACAATGCTTTGCTTCCAAGAAGGCTTCATGTGCTTCAGTATGAAGAAAAAAGTGGATACAGTTCTTAAATACCACAATGATAGGCACCCAGAAATCCTTTGGACCAGCTTGTCTTCTGATTTATTAATAAAGATGACATTCTGTGACTAGCAGCATGCATTTATTATTTAACAGTATTACAGTGAGCCTCTGCCAGTATCTATCTCTTTCTTTGTGTCCTTGCCCAGTCTATTCTTGGTATGTGTTCTCAGTATTATTTAAAATAATCATAAAGAAGTCTGCCCAGATTTCTGCCAGCTTTGACTTTGTTCCATCTGTCCAATTCCACTTTTACCACCATCTTAAAAACCGCATTATCGTTTTTGAGTTTTTATTACTATACCTGGACCCCGTAATAACTATGCTCGAATGAAATAAGCACTTGGAAAAGCATCCATAAGTCAAAAAAAAAATCCTTCCTTCCTAAGTCAGTTTTATGATCTTGGTGTTCTCACAGCACAATCCAAGTTGTTCATCTTGTCCAAGAACTGGGAAATGGCAGTGTGCCCTAACTTCAAGGGCTGATTAACCAATGCCAAGGCTTCAGATGCCAAAGACTGAGCTGCCAAGGTCTTCAAGGCTCTTGGAAGTCATGCAAGCTTTATTTTTTCTAGAGAATTACTGTTCCTTCTGGTAAACTGTTTGCTGTTCCGTTGTGATGACAACATTCTTGTCATACTGAATCCCCTTTTCTTAAAGATGTACTGGATACTTTCAGAGTATTAGCAAAAAGTTTATTTTGCTAGGTATTCTGTTCCTTTTCCCCTTTTACAAACTGTCTTCTCTTACGCAATCACTGCTGTCATATAACAAGAAAAATAGAACATACTAGCTTTATATTTTCTAGCAAGTAGCAGGCCCGTGCCTACCTCCTCCATTTTGTACAGTATCAGTTGGATGGGCTGTCATCTCTACTTTGATTTCAGAAGTTACATCAGGTAAATACAGGGAACTTATGGCTTGGGTAATTTTTCCTGTTAGTTCATTTGCCCATCACTTTGCTCAGATCTGTGCAGAGAAAACGATGATTCTTGAAAGAATTTGCGTAAGTTTTTCATAAATTTTCTAAGGCTACAGGGTGAGAGAATCTCTTTTGCAATGATCTTTGAAGACAAATGTGATTAGAACTGCTATGGACAGAAAGCATAATTTTGTGACATTTCAGATACCAAGCTGATCTGGATGACCTTAGCCCTGCCTTTCTATTTATTGTGGTTCCAAAAAACTTTTTATTGATTGAAGCTGCGAAAAAATGAGATGAAATTGTAGTTAAAATAATGACCTGGTGGTCCGGAATTAAACTACATTGTACCCTCTGGGTCAAGAAGATGCAGAATAAGAACAAGTCTAACCTTCATGGTTTCAGTGATGCTGATCTTTAAAATTACCTTTTATCTTATGCAGCACCAGTTTCTGGCACTAGTTCAGTGGAATATGCTAAATTAGAGTGTTAGGGCCTTCGGGTCCTAAAATTATACTACTATTTTGGTACATGTTCACCACTGTTTAATTTTATATTTCTGTCTCATCCTAGTTGACCATTTAAAGCTAACACAAGTGAATAGTTTATTCTGCTGTCTGTGTATTGTAGTACACCTGTTCTGTGTAAATATTTTGAAATGTTCTATACAGCATGGATCTGTGGGGACCTCTGAAATAACTGTTCTTGTCTCACATTGATAACAGGGAACTTGCTCTGAAGCATATAGAGAGTGAAAAAAAGAACCAACAAAACACTATATAGGGAAACAGCAGAACATGGAAAGATTTAGAGATAATGATGAGTCTGAAGTACAGCCACACAGGACATCATGAAAAACAGCTATCCATGAGAGTTATAGTGAAGTGTACAAAGTTTTACATGCTTCTTGTTAGAAGCTAAGTGACAGTGGGTTTTGTGTTTGGTTGTTTGGGGTTTTTTTTATGAGAAGCCTAAGCAACTATACAGACAGCAGTTAGGAATTGGTAATTATTGCACATTGGATTAGAAATGAAAGAAATACAGAATTTCTAGGGGTAGTTCATAGTGATGTTGAAGTACTGATACATGTAGCATTCTCTGATAAACTATATTTCTGAGCATGGAAAGTGGAGTCTATAAAATGTCGATTAAATTATACTTTCATTTACAACAGGAAAAATGGTCACTACATATAGTAATGTAAAGAACAAACATGATTTTACTTACATGGAGAATATAATTTGTTTCAGACTACTATATGAAATGAGTCTCTTCCATTATATATTGTCTGACTTTCTGCTTTCTTTGAACACAAGCAGGAGGAGAACTCCATGAAACGTAATACAGTTTTGAATGTTAGCTCAGGTTATAAATCTGTCAGTTTGGGTGTTGCCTTAGCCAGTACTGCAGAACGTTAACTTCTTTATGAGCAATTGTTGGGCAAAGTGAGTGTCCTGGGAAACAGTAACACCTCAAAGAGGAGGGGTGAATTTCTCTAAATTAAAAGGAGATGAACAGAGAGGCAAGATGAAAAACACATGAGGACAGAATACATGTCTCAGTAAAAATTAATGCAAATATCTTGAGTAATAAGATGGTGAATAAACATAGCTGCAGAGACTCAGTACAGGATTAGGTCTGATTGCATTTGGCATAGAACATATCTGTGATCAGTTTATCTAATAACATGAACTTACTGTAATGTTTATGTGGTTGATTAACACACGCACACACCCACCCACACACCACCACTCCCACCCCACCCCACCCCACCACACACACCCCTACCTATTTATTCTAAAAAAAATATAATTACTTGGAATTATTTCTAGAGATGTTTCAAGGAAATACAAAATGTTGCTAAAACATAAAATTTAACTAGCCTAAAAATTCATGGGTCTGACATAATCTAAAATTGAACAAGGACTTGTAGTACATCATCCTTATGTGTGATCTGGGGTGTTACTGCTGTTAGGTAGCTGCATAGTGCCATGAAACTACAGGAAGTGTATTCTCTGCTTGATGTCAGTAAATTACAGATGTCAATGTATCTGTATATACCATACATATATAAAATTTATGCTATAGGAGTAATATCTGAATGATTTGTCACCCTAATATATGAGAGTTGTTAGACATCCTGTTAGCCTTTTGAAGCTTCTAATATCAGGTGAACTGGTGATGTTCTATGCTTTTCCTAAGTATAGTCATTCCCATCATTCACAGAAAGAAAGAAAAAAAGGAACTTAGTCTTCATAACGATCAACAGTTAAATCATTACGACATTGTCTTCTGAATCATAGAGCTCTGTTTCCAGGACAGATAAACCTATTCTAGCTATTTCATATGCATAACTACTATGCGTAAGTGCTAGCATTTACATTTCTTTCTGCCAGAGAGATGTCAGTATCCAAGAATGCAAGTGAAGAACTCCAAAGAATTGTTTTATTAAAAAACAAAATAACAAACAAAACCCAACAAGAGCAACAACAACAAAAGCCCACAGCAACAAAGGAGGAAATATTTACTCCAAATTTTTACTTTTGATATTACAACTACAGTTCTGTTTTAAGATAGGGTGTAATTAGTGGAGCTTTTTGCCCTTGCAGGACTTTCTTTGTTTCTCAGCAACAGCTGTTTCACAACAGCAATTGCAAAAACTATCAGCAGTTTACAAATCAAATGTTTCATGACTGCTTTGCAAACAAACCCTTTCATATTACTTGTGAATCTTTCCAATGTGAAGCTTTGAGGTACAGATGATAGAATAAAGCAGCCACCAAAAAAACCCAAAGGCTGTTTTATTGCCTTTGTGATGCATTTTAAGATATGATACCATGAAAGCTGCCATTTTACATACACACAACAAAAAATAATATTTTTTTTTTTTAAAAAAAAAGTGAGTTTCTAGAAGCCTGGAATTGTCAATAAATGTTTCAGATACCAAACCTGCTAATAATGTCTGCTTTTTTCTCATTGTATGGATAACAGCTGTCATCTTATGGAACAGTATCATGTCATGGCACAATAGGAATAACATGGAATGCTCCTTTTTTGTGTTTAGAGCATGACTAGACAAGTTGACAAAAGCAGCTGATGACATATGCACTAAAGATTCACCTGACAATTTGTGGCATTTCATTTCAGCCTTTGCCCTGATAAGTTTTTGAGTAGTCTGTTGAGAAAGCAACACTGCCCAGCCTTCATTTTAATTCTGAACTTAACGAGTTGTCTGGGGTTTGTATAAGAAAGCTAGAGGGACCTATATGAGAAGTAGGACTTTGGTGGTTTGACCTTGGCTGGACACCAGGTGCCCACCAAAGCCACTCTATCACTTCCCTTCTCAACTGGACGGGAGAGAAAATACAATGAAAAGCTTGTGGGTCAAGATCAGGACAGGGAGGTCACGCAGCAATTACTGTCACAGGTAAAACAGACTCGATTTGGAAATAATAGTTTTAATTTATTACCATTCAAATAGAGTAGGATAATGGGAAATAAACTCCAAACAGCATCCCCCCACCCCTCTCTTCTTTCCAGGCTTAAGTTTACTGTGGATTTCTCTACCACATTCCCCTTAATGGCGGAGTGGGACAGGGAATGGGGGTTGCAATCAGTTCATCACATGTTGTCCCTTCTGCTCCTTCCTCCTCACAGTCTTCCCCTGCACCAGAGTGGGGTCACTCCCATGGGAGACTTCTCCATGAACTTCCCCAACGTTGGTCCTTCCCACAGCCTACAGTTCTTCACAAACTGCCCCGGTGTGGCTCCTTTCCATGGGGTCACAAGTCCTGCCAGCAAACCTGCTCCAGCATTGGCTTCTCTTTCCATGGGACCACAGTCCTGCCAGGAGCCTAATCCAGCATGGGATTCCCACGTGGTCACAGCCTCCTTCAGGCATCCACCTGCTCAGGTGTAGGATCCTCCATGATCTGCAGGTGTTGATCGGCTCCACCCTTAATCTCCAATGGGCTGCAGGGGCACAGCCTGCCTCACCATGGTGTTCACCATGGACTGCAGGGGAATCTGCTCTGGTGCCTGGAGCACCTCCTGCCCTTCCTCCTGCACTGACCATGGTGTCTGCTGATTTGTTGTTCTCACTCCTCTCTCCAGCTGCATTTGTTGTTGAAGGTTGTTCCCACCCCCCCCGCCTGCTTCTTAAATGTGTTATGCCAGAGGTATTACCACTATTGCTGGTTGCCTTGGCCAGCAGTGGGTCCATCTTGGAGCTGACTGGTATTGGCTCCATCAGACACAGGGGACACTTCTAGCAGCTTCTTACCTAAGCCACCCACTGTAGTTCCCCCCCTGCTTCCAAAGCCTTGCCACACAAACCCAATACAAGGATGAATAAAGTCTCACTGTGAGTTTTTTGAGTGAGTTTGAGTCTGTTAACAGCCACTTTTCTGTGGTCTTGGTCTTTTGCACATGTAAAACTTTACTACTCATCAGTGTAGGGCATAAACCTTACTTACTTCCTCTTAGCTCCCAAATACAGACTTGTTTTATATAATAGGTGACTTTAAGCATTTTAAAGGAAAAAAATACAAAGTACTTCAGAATTGTAGCTATTGAATAACTTGAATGTAATTAAATTTTAAAGCTATTCTGGTGATACACTTTGCCATTTAAATGTAAAGATTGACAGGAAAATTGAGAATTAGCTTTGACTTCCTGTGTTCACTTCCTGATGTCAGCGTGTTTTCTAAAGTAAAGATTTCAGAGATTGGCAGATAAGCTTACAAGGCTGAGATCATAAATGACATAGTTATAATATTTTGTGAATTGAATATATGTAATAAAATTTAAAACATAATTGCTAAGTAACTTGAACACAATATCTTTAGGCTTACCAGAATGCTTTTTAGAAGCAAAAATGCTTAGGAAATCAGAGTTCTGTAAAAACACTGATTATTGGATGAAGGTATTTATAAACTTCATCTGTTTGGGCTTTTTCTTTGAAAAATAGTAGTCTATATATGTACTGTATTGATTTTTCTGGCTGCTCTGTGCTCTTTCCTAAGCAACACTTTGTAGCTATACAGATAAGGAAGGCTTCAGTAAAGAAGTGAGCAATATAAAGTACTTACAAAACTAACACGCAGGTAGAGAATATGACTGGGAGGATTGTAAATTATGCCGGATTCAGTGGGAGTACTGAAAAGCACACCTGGGAAATAAAATTCTGAGTTTAAAGACATTTGATTTTCCAAGTTAAGATTACAGTTTTAGGTCTAGCTAAAATTTAGGAAAATCCTTGTTGCTACAGTCCAGCAAAATCTGTCTGTGAGTCTTGATCCAATCAAGTCTTACTTCTTGGTTATATCTTCAATTTATGTTCCATAATATTGCTTCATTAAAAATATATATACACTTACATGCAACAAAGGAGGTTCTGCAATTTTGTGAATGTAGTTATAGGAGAGTCATGAGAGAGCATCACTATAAAGGTTTTGGATACTGTCATTTGGAAGGCTTTCTGTCATCCAATTAAAACCAAACTAGAAAGTCTTAATCAATGACTGAAGTCAGTGGTCATCAACAAACAGACTGATGTCAGTCAGTATTAGGCATAATTTCTTTTTTTCCCCAAGTTTAATACTAATCTTGACATGAGGATTCAGTAGAGCAAAGATAAAATTTTAGAGAGTTTTGAGCTTAAAAATACCTCATTTAATATATTTGAAAAAGTGTGTGGACTGTAGAGGAAGCCTAAGTCTTACAAATTTCTAGACTTAGGAGTAAAACCCTTTTATGGGAGTGCTACAAAGAATGTAATCCTCTGTTTTCAATCATAAGCAGAGAGCAGAATATTACTAAGCGTATGTCTATTTTACAGCTAAACTTCATTCTTATTGTAGAAAGGACAAAAAAGGTGCAAAGAAAAAGCCTAAAATATTTTTTAAAACTTTACATTTGCTCTTATTCACAATGACTGTCTCAACACTGCACAAAGTAAGGCAAGTTAAAAATTCTGACCTTTGCTGTGTCTCACAGGGAATTAGAAGTTTTATTGATAGCAGTAAAACCTTTGTTGTCTAGCCCTATTTCACACAGGGCAAAAACTGTTCCATAATAGGTGTAACTCTGTAGATACAGTCTTATATCTGCATGCATTGTTCTGAGTACTGTCTGGCTGTCTGATTCTTTCATACTATAGAATTATTGGTGAAAACAAAAATTAAGGGCCCCAGAGAAATTTAAGCATTTATCTAAATCTATCTAGAATTTTTGAGAAGAGCTACCTTATAGTTGCAGGAGAAAGAGAAGAGATGAGAGGACATTTCTACAGCATTACCATACCTATGAAAAGGACCAGCATTGCAGTAGCTTGTCATCCTGCAGGGAAGGAGAGGGGTGGATTTTCTTAGACAAGAGTTCTACACATAGAAACATATATATTGCTGTAAGATGTGTGGCCACATGTGTCATGGTGTGAAATGGGAATAAACTCTTACATTTAAAAGCCACCTATGGATTTTTGCAGATGGGAAGCAACAGATTGAATAGCTGCTTCTTGCCTGTATGCACATTTTCATATAGGTACTATTCATGCTAATAAAACCAAAAAAAGCTTCTCCTACAGAACTGCTTACTGTAAGCATATAAAAGTAATTTGCTATTGTCACCCTTCTATCTTTGAGATCTGGTTTTCTCCATCATATATACTATCCTGGGAGCAGCTCTACTGGTAAGAAGCAAGGTCGTTGCTTGTTAATATTACATTTTTTTCAAAATTAAATCCTGTCCTATTAGAGAATAAATCAGAATATGATGGTAGATTTCATGCTTTAAGATGAAGATAACTTTACACACTGCATTCTTTGATATTCTCTAGTATGCATCAGTTACATCACAGGTGTCAGGCTATGTCTGATCTAAGACAGTGGTATGGCATATTTTGAAACTGAGTTTGCTCACTATGAGGTATGTTTTTATAGACTGCAGAAGCAGCTGTAATCTTTGAGGAGCTCCTTTCTTGATTTGAGTTGCTGTTGTGTTACTGTATTATGGTATAGATTTCTCCTAGCTCGTTTTTATTTGGTTTGCAACTTGATTTGCAAAATACAGGGGTTTTGTTGTATTTTTGAACTGTACTTTGACCCTCTTTATGCCCAAATGAAGGGATATGAGTAACTTCTGTTTAGATACAAGTTTTCTCTCTAGAGACTACATTATAATGAGATTTATTCAGAGGATTAAAGGATCATTATATTTATAGGTGTTATTAATGTTATTTACAAGTCAAAAATAGCAGTGAAGAACTTCTTATAAAAGGAATGGAAAATACATTGTCAAGTCTCTCAGGTTTTTATATTATCAACAGCTTTTCTGCATTTTTAATAAAAAAATAAGTGCTTAAATTAAAAAAAAATATGAACATGTATTAATGCAACTCTTAGCATGACCTTTGGCTCTCAAGCAATCCAGAAGCATGTTTGGGCCACTGAATATGTTCTTTTGGTGAACTTGCTTTTTCTTGTGCCAGGGGTTACAAAGAATTATAAAATGTGATTATTTTAGGTTCACACTGATTCTAATAATGTTTTTCTAGCACTGCTTTCTAATTTATCTGTAGACTTTTCTCCTTCCAAGAGAAGGGTCAGGGTCTTATGTGTAAGAAGCATGTTATAGGTAAAGACAAGATTTGACTGTTAGTATAAACGAAATCATAACAGTATAATCAAACAAATATTACTAGTCCGAATTTATTACAGAATGGATTGAAAATAAAAAATGCAAACAAACCAAACATGAATACTAGTATACAAAAGAAGTTTAAAAATTTGTACAGTTAAATTTGTTACACAAACACTTCCTGGTATTTCCCCCTTTTTCTGGTGTTATGCTCATATTTACAGTGCTCCTCTGGAATCTTCAGATCAGTGGCTTTAGCATGGCACTACAGGCTATACAGCAAGTTCTCATCATCACAAGTCTGAAAAAGATGATGTTGATCCTTCTTCCTCCCTCTGTGATCCACCTGGGATCATTTTTATATGTTTGCTAGCACACTTTCACAACTTGCTGTTTCTTCAGCTGTCTGCAAGTTCATGAAACATTTGATTTTGCTATATACCGTGCTTTTTATGTATGTAATCCTGTTTCCCCTTTTGCCTTGTTACCCAGCTGCAGGCCTGCAGTTCTTTAACTGAGCACTGGAGCACTGGGGCTTTGTGGTGCCAGGTGGGTCCCTTTTTTGACAGTCCTGTCTGTGCTCCTCTGCACCACATCTCCACTTCTCAAAGCCTCAGCTCATACCAAGCCTGCATTTCTCTATGTATACCATTGCATTAGAGTCATAAATACTTCATAAATACCTGCACAAAGTAACCTCTTGTTAACGGCATTGTATAAAAACTACAGCTGTAACATTCAAAGGTCAGCAAAAGTAAAGCACATTAGTGATAGCCACCTATCAGAAGGAAAATTGTTGTCACAGCTAAACCAAGTAAAAACAAAGTTGCAGGCACCTTCAGGCAGAGCAAGCCTGACAAGCCTCAGTGCGGAAGCCTTGCAAACCCTATTTGAAGCCTGTTGCTAGCAGTACTGTATCAACATCACTGGACTACAGCATTACACTCCTTTCCATTTTATTCTGCCTCTAAAGGAATGTATTTATTTTGTATGCATTTTAAGAGTTTTATCATAAGGACTATTAAAAATACTTATAAATGTCACTTACATTAAATATGTGTAACTAAAATATCTTGTCATAGATCTTACTGATGATTCTTTGCTTAGAAGAGACTTTGTGTCATGTACTTGCCAGGGACCATCAGGAAGGCAAAGTCCATTCATCAGATAGGTGCCCCATTGTGGCAAACTAAACAAGGAACAGTGGCCTACAAAAGTGTGTGACTGCTGTAGGCAGAAATAGACTCTTTTCTTCCCTCACTAAAGCCATTCCTGTGAAGGGTGATAAGATGGCTGTTTTATCATCATCAAACAAGGGTGGAACGTGAATACATTACAGGAGAAGAAAACACACCATACAGATAGTGAAGCAGATACTTGTGTGAGCACTTCTTGATCCCAGACTCAGATAGGACAGGCAAGCATGGTGGCCCTTTGGTCAGGACAGGACAGCACCCTGACACTGCTGCTGCATATACAGTGACTGTCAGCAGAAGAAATGACAGACCAGGTGTGCCTGTGCCTAGTTCACCAGGCTTGTTTGGAGCTACGTGTGGTTTGTGGTAGTTAGCTATCCCCTTTCAAGTGCTTCGCAAAAACTCTGTTTCAGAGGTTACATGGAGAGAACTTAATTTGCTCCCATTTTTGTTGCCACACTTAATGCCATAATTCTTGTAAGTACAGCCTTTTTCAACAAAATGCCTCACATAGTTGATCCCTTGCCCATTCCGCAGAGCGTGGACATATGTATGTGAGCTGAAGGGGGATGGGAATACTCATATAAAAAAAAAAAAACAACAAAAACCCCCCCCAACAAAAACCACATGTACATATTTTGTAGATTCAGATGTTAAGCAAAAAATGTTCGATTCTTATTACTGCATCTCTTTCATACCCGATTTTAAAACAAGTGCCTTTGATGTGTGCTTTATCTCCAGAAAATTTTCAAAAATGAGCTTTTATAGTGGCCTTGAGATTTTGTAGGTTTTGTTTTAACGTTACTTCTAACAAAATTGATGAGGCATAACTAAATGTTACATATTGCATTGCTACCGCACTTGCTTATTTTTTAAATGGTGGTAATCCAGCCAGTGTTTATCATTAAAAATGCTAGTGCTTTTCTAAATAATATAAAATACACCATATAATGCCTTTATTTTTCTTGCCTTTGCTAATATGTGTCAATAAAACAAAACCCCATTATATACTTGCATATATTTTTCAGGGTTTGTTGTTTGGGTTGTTTTTTTTTTTTTTTTTCATTTCCCCATACATGCAACCCTTGGATTAACTTGAAAGAGCCTTAAATAAAACATAATTTCTCTTTGTTGCAAATACTTTTGAGATATTAAGTGAAAGGCTATTTATTAATGTGACAATGGAGAAATATGAATTTGGTGTGTGCAAGGCTCATATGTTACAACACAAATTTAAGATGAAATGCATAGATGTGATGGCTTCCATACCAGAATATTTTTTTCCACAGGGTTCAAATTACAAATCTGCAAAATATAGCTCTTGTATAAACTGTGTGAAAATCACAGTATCAGGGTGTGACTGGCAGCCATGTACCTTTAAATTTGTGTTATGTCAAAGATGGCCCAAATGCTGAGATTTCTTGTGACCACCAGCAAAAGACTGAAAACCATGGCACAAAATCTGACAAAATAAAACCCTCTTTGACCATTTTTCACTTCTGTGACAAAATTTGCTTAATTTCAAATCTCTTAACTCAGGTTAGTCTGGTCAGATTGGAAGTTAAATAACAATAGAGATAGAGGAGTGTTTTGGGTGTAGGTGGTGAGGCTTTGGCAGCAGAGTGGATGCAGGCCTGGCTTCTGAAGAAGGGTCCTGTGCCAGACCCAGCTGGTTCCATCCACTTCTGCAACAGGCTCGCCACAGGACACAGCTGAGCCCATCAGTGAAGCTGGTGCTTCTTGTGAAAACCTATTTAAGAAAGGACAAAAATACCAGACGTGCAGAGTAGGGGGGAACAAAACCAGGTTGGGAAACAACACAGGGAACAAAAGGAGGAGGAGGTGCGCCATGGCAGAGCAGACATCCACACTGCTGCCTGTGTGGAGAGGAGGAAAGGTGATGTTTTGATTTCTGTTTGTTTCTCACTATGCAGATCTTGTTTTAATTAGCAATGAATGTATTCATTTTTCCTGAGTCTGTTTTGCCCACGGAAGTAATTCATAAGCAATCTCCTTGCATTTACCGTGATCCCACTCTTTCAACGTATTTCCCCCATGTCTCCAGTGCTGAGGAAGGGGCATGAGGGGGCGAGCAGCTGAGCAGGAGTTTGGCTGTTTGCTAAGGCGAACCTGCCACAACAGGGAATACGTTACATGAGTGAGAGCATGTCTCATAAATTATCCTTGATGGTATAAGCCTCGTTTTTTTCAGAGTTTGGACAGTAAATCAGGAGTAAGTTCTTCAAGTTAACAGAAGTACACCAATTAAATACTGAAACTAGAATCCATGTCCAAGTGTGTGGTTCTTTTTATTGTAGATGCTGTGTGAGAAGGAAATAAATAGCATAATCCAAGCAGGGAAAGGATACTTGTTTAGCAGGCTATAATTTTGGACTGGCTTTTTCAAAAGTAGTACTGTTTCTACAGACTATAGGCAGATTTTGGCACTTTGTATACCTTGCTGTAGTGTATATGAAAGCCATGATCAGGGTCCTTTGAATAAATTTCTGTAAGCACTGAATTGCTATAGCACGGAAAAAGATTTGTCTGCTGCCTTCTTTACTACACCATCTGTCTTGGATCTGTCTTGTCTGTGGCTTCTTCTCAAGCTGCTATTTCAGATTTAAAAGATTTTTTTTTTTCATCAAACACATTAATAAGAATGATAAAAACATACTGAGAAATAGAACCACTTCAGGAGATTTTCTCAGTTACTCATAATTGAATAAAACTACATTAGTTGATATTCAGCAGTAGGTGCTTAAAAATGGCTCATGCAAGTCTCTAGATAAATGAAAGACAAATGGTTACCAGAGAGTAAATTAGAGGATTAAATGGAACTAGCCTTGCTGACTTTCCTGAAATTAATCTGCTTTTTTTTCAGCATAGTATTAAAGTCCCACAGCGAGTCAACTTTGTGTCCACTCCAGACCTCTTTCAGTCAGTATGTCTGTCTGTCTAGCTCTGTATTTATGACTCTGCTGTTTATTACTTAAAATATCAGGTTCTTTAGACTTCCAAATTTTTTACACCTTCATTTTCCCTACAACACAGAGTCAATATTGACAATCAAATTCTATCAAAGATTCTCAAAAAAAGCTGAGCTTTTTTTGAAAAAAAAAAGATTTTTAAACCAAACATTTTAATGGGTGGGGTTTGTGTTTCTATTACTTTATAAGAGCTGTATTACATTGAGGCCACACTTTAAATTATTCTTTGTATCTTCAAAAGCTAAAAAACAATTTTTCTTAAGAGAAAATTCAGTTTTACATGGATTCAGACAATTTCCAAAGGTTGGCTTGGGCCTTTGTTTAAAGGCAGATTTAATTTTGTATGTACTCACAGAATTCTGAAAGCTTTCACACCTGTGAAAGGGGAGGGTGGGCCTCTTGAAGTGTTAACACCTTACAATGGGAATTAGATTTCTTATATTTCTCTTAGACTTTAGCAGTTGTACGCACCATTAAGGAAAATATGTCATCTTTACCTAATTGAATCTCTGTCCACTTTCTCCTTTAGCCATTTCATTTGTGTTACGTTTCAGGGTTTATATTCTTCGTTGTTTTGCTGTATTTTATTATGGTTTCCTACATCAGGGAAACAGGATTATCTGCGGAAGCAAAGCTCAGAAATAAAATAATGGGATGTAAATTTAGGAACAGTTTATTGCAGTATTGCTGGACTCACTTCAGTTTTAGACAAGAATGAAAACTTGAATTGGGCTTTTTAAAAATTAATATTTTCATAGGATTTATACACTTGCAATTATTTTGTATTACTTTAAAGCTGCATGAGGTTGTGGGGTTTTTTATTTTTTCTGTGGTGGTTGGGGATTTTTTTACCTGTGGTAAGGCCATGGTTGACTGCTTGTTCCTATTTACTTTAGCAAACCAGTTTCAGGATTAATGGTCAGTTATTTCTAGCTCCTCCCTCTGAGGGCAAGACAGTTTCAACAGCTCAGGTCAGATGCCATAGTAAGAGCCAATCTACAGAAATAATGTCACTAAAGAAGAGGTAAAAGGTGCTAAGTAGTCATAGTCTTCACTGTATTCTGACATTGTAGTGCAGAGAAGAAAGATGGTTGTGTTGGAGTAGGAGGTTGATAATGTTTATTATCCCTGTTGTTTATTATGAGAATTTAACCTCTAGCAGGGTGACTGACACAGGCAACTCCTCAGTAACTGTGCAGTTGCTGTTTGCCATACTGACACAGTTATTTCCTTCAATGTGTTACACGCCCACAACAGAGACCTCCTTCAGCACCTCTGGAAGAAATCTTGTCAAAGTGATGCTAGTCAGAAAGTTTCTACTTTTGTGCTGTTATTTCTCTATCACTCTGTCTTTCCATGGGGGAAAGGTAATCTCTGGCATTTAAAATTGTGAGAGTATGGATTTAAAATGTAGAAATCAATCTTCATGTAAGTGGATCTGCCTGCATGAAAGAATTTGATATATTAAGAGTCAATTATAATAGCCTTTAGATGAACAAACCATAGGTCACCAGTGTACTATAGCTCCAGGGGAAATATGTCTTCTCTAGCGTATGTTAAAAGTGCCTAATGCAAACATACAGTACTAAAATGTCATCTTGTTTGAGTCAAGGTCGGAGATCTTTCTGTGTTGTTTGCCACCTGAAGCAAAAGAAGTTAAGATGGTTCATGAATAACAGAAAAGAGTTTAGAAATTTTGTGAACTCATTTGACCTCTTACTGTTACTTCAATCATAATTGGTCAGTTGATACAAAATACTTCAGTAACGATTGGTCAGATTGTTAAAATGTGTATAAATTTATTTATTTGAACAAGACACTTCTTGCATGTGAAATAATGTATACACATTATTTCCGCTTCCACCTAGCCTCCCTCATTTACATCTGGTACAACAGAGCACTGCTGAAGTTAAATTGGTGCAGGAAGATCTGTGGAATTAATTGGCTTTAACAGTTCTTGGGGGGTGGGGTCCATAAAATCCTGGAGTGGAAAAGATTTCTGGTTTTGGTAGAAGATGAAAAGAGAAGAACCTAATGAAAATGTTGCCATGAACTCTTACAGTAATAATGTAATTACAAAGTTCCCTGCCAAGAACAATACTTTTTCTTATTGGGAAATAAACAAACAACAAGATAATTGAATATAATGCTCATTATCTGCATGTTTGCTTAAAAAAAAAAAAAAAAACAACAAAAAAACCAAACCCAACCAACACGACTGTGAAGAATTATACAGTACTTGTTCATGCCTTTCTTTTGTGAAATACTTGCTTTAGGTGCATTGAAATGCTGTCATCCGAAAGTATAGTTTTCAGAAAGCATTTTGAACACATTTCATCATGAGTTGACTGCAGAAAAAGCAGCACTGAAAATTGTAGTCAGAGCCCTCCAGACCTGCCTGGCTTTCTAGCCTGCACCAAAGAGTGGACTTCTTATAATTTCTGATTTCTTGTATGAGCTCTTCAGTTTCTTTGTATACCCTAGAAATGGTTGCCTTATGACTGTTCTATACCCTAGCCACAGAGGTTGCACACTGCCCTGGTGAAAGTGAATTGACGCTAAATTGAACTGAATCTGGAATAGTTTTAGAAGACTTTATTCTCAGTAAGTGAAATCCATACTATTTGGAGAAAACTTCTTGTTCGGGGAACATTAAATTTGTCCTACTATGTTATCTCAAGGTTCTTGTTCTTGTTTAAGGTTGTCATTATGCAATGAAGAACACTTCAACATTGTTATTACAGTATTTATTAGGAAAAATTCATCTGTAGAGATTAAAGAATTACAATGATTACAATATTCCAAGTAATGTAAATACCAAAGTCAACTAATACAGTATTTTATTTTTCATCATTGGGATTTAATCACAGTAATAAACAATTGCCATTACATGCTTGGCATAAATAAAATATAGCAAAATAATAGCCTTGTAACATAAAGAAGGCACAGCTGATTATAGTCTGGAAGCTAATCCCAATCCAATTAGTTTACATTATTTAGAGGCCTTCTGGATGTTTTGTTTAAAAAACAGTAACATAGGTTACTTAGATGCACTGTGAAATCACTTTACATCAGAGAGAAATACAAGTGTATCATCCTGTTTTGACCTTCAGATTCCTTATTCTTAATAAATTAAAAAATAATTCAGAATTCCAAGAGTAAGGATCAAGTAAATCATTAGCATTTTTCCTTTTGTCCTGCACTTTGCCTTAGCAAGTAGCCAAAGAACAGGCCAAAACCTGATAAAAGAATTAGCATGTAATTACATTTGTCATAAAGATAAAACAAAAAAGTTCTCATGAATATATGTCTGAATCTGATGAAGTGAAGCCTAAATTTGGGCAGAACAAAACCATCTCTTCCTAGTTTCAGTAATGGCATTTGGATATACAGGAGCCCAACACCAAGTACATAAATGTGTTATTTTCACGCTAGAGACAGGCAGTCAGATATACTACCGATGAAGGCATTGTGAACATATATGAAGTCATGCTAATGTTTTGAAATTATTTCCTGCTAAAATATTTCAGTGAAGTGCCACAATACTGAGGATTTGGCATGCATGACTCACAGTGTGAGCACTTCAGGCTTAGAGAATTTACCTGTTTGTTTGCTTGGGTTTCGGTGTGGTGGTTTTTGGTTTTGTTTTTTTTGCTTTTGTTTATAATTTTCACACTTGGAGTACTTTGGTTGAAATAGCACTCTGTGTTTATCTCAGATTTTGGAGTTTGCGGTTTTTGTTGTGGGGGTTTTTTTTGTTGTTTTGTTTTGTTTTGTTGTTTTAATAAGGAAGAGTTTCTTAGCCTATTTTACCAATGCTGTTCTGGATTTTCTTCCCCCTAGTTTTATCTCAGTGATACAGTATGTTATTTTTGAAAGTGAATAACAAGGCATACAGTTAACATACGTATCCTACAACCTCTTATCCCTATCTTTGCACCAGAAGCTAAGTTGCTTTCAGCAGAGCAGCTGAACAGGACTACTGATACAGACTATGAGAAAATAGCGCTGATTTCTCATTCAACTTCTTTCCAAATTTATCTGTTATCTGGTAGTCAATTCTGGATTTTGACCTTGTTCTTTATCCAGTAAATTACTAAGAAATAAAAAGGATGATATTGTCAGTAGTGATATTTTCACTGGAATCTATGTTCAGCTGTTCTTAGTTCTGTTTTCTCTTAAACTTAGATTCTGAGAAGGGCATGAACACTGAAACATGTTCAAATACAACTGCAGGACAATATTTCCAATAAACACGTATTACATGACTACTTTATTTTTTCAACAACTAAATTATATTCATGTGTCTTCTTAGTAGCTTCCCAATCTCGATTGAAGGGAATTGCATACCCTTTTCGCAGTTTGCTTTTCACATACTGGGGCAAGTTTCTTGACATAAGGGAGGGCTTTCTTTAGATTCACCAGGGTAAAAAAGGAAATACTATGAAGCTAAGCGCCTAATACTGTAACAAAATTCTATATTTTGTCATTCCCTCTACCCATTCCTATGGTCTTCTGGTTGAAAATTTCTTGCTTTTGTCTGCGTGTGTTTGTTGCTTTTTAAAGGCTCTGCTGTTGAGTTGTTCTCTTGACAGGGAACTTGTGAGAGAATGAACAGGGAAGTCTGTGAAGTAAAGTTCACTAATGACAAATAAACGTAGCTTGTACAACTTTTGTCATAAACACCAAATGGGTTTATGGCTTAAGGTAAAGACTGATAAATGGAATATGCTAAATAAAATCCTGAATAGGAACACTTGTCCAATATCTGTAGGCTATCTGTGAAAAAGAAAAGTTAAAGCTCCATACTTTTATGCATTAGCCTGTGGAAACAATTTCACTTCTGAAATGCTTCAAGAGCGTTTGAATATAATGGCTTTGTACTGCCTGCCTTGGCTGTACCCTGTAGAGAGCACTCAGCCCATTCAGCTTGAACTCCATTTTATCTAGCTCTTATCCATTAATTTTCTCCTGACCTTGGGCATAAAATATATGCACTTTTTATGCTCTGTGCTTTTTGTGAAGAAAGAGGAATAGCATTACCCATCGATCACCATTATGAATGATACAGCTTAAAACAAACACAGGTCAGAGACAGATATGTTAAGAGCAGATTTGTATTGATTCCATCACAACACTGAGTTAAAAGGGGAAAAAAACCCCAGAGTATAAATGATGAAAAGAGATTCTAAAAATAACAACAGCTATGAAGTAAACTTAAGAGCTTCGCTTTAGGGTTATTATTGGTAAAAAAGTGAAATTTGTTTCTGTTATTAATAAAATAATCCTCTCCCAATATATTTATTGTCATACCTTAGAATCTGCAGCATATTACAGCAATAAGGTCTTTGTCTTTTACTGCTGCATTTTTTCCTGTTGAAAGCTTTTTTGTTAAAACAACCTGACACTGATTATATCCTTTAATCTATATTTAGCTCTAGCTAAATATTCAGCTCTTAGCTGAAATACTTAAACCATGCTTATAGCTGTAGGCACTTTTTATTTGTTTGTAATTCCAATCGACTTGCAGGGCATTGCTTTTTAGTACAACAAAACTGCGTGTCTTGTTAGGATACATGACAGTGGTTCTAATAAGCTTACCTGAATACAGGATGTGCCAGTATGATACTGTTCATGCAGACAAATATATTCTCCTTCCCCTTGCTTAATGGCTTCCCCCCCCCCCCCCCCCCCTTCTTTTTTTCCTTAAGTAAATTTTATTGTGGAATCATAGTCCATTCTGTGTAGTGACATTTGTAGGAGAATTTCCCTTGAGAGAATGTTGACTTAAAGAATATTGTTGGTGGGGAACAATTGTTTTACACTGTCTCTGAGACTTCTTCTCTGGGACCAAGAAAACTTTGGAACATAGCACCTTAAGTGGAAAGATACTCTGAAACATATATTTTTAGGAGCAAAGGCTAAAATCCTAACCTACTTGAATGTGGAGCTTGAACAACTTGTGATAAGACCTTTATTGTGGTTTACTTACTGAAGTAAGAACTGGGAACTGATATTCCAGGAGAGATTTTCCATCACAGGCTTCCTTTGCCAGAAGCCTAAGTAGTGCCTGTTCAGTTTTATAAAAAGTTTTCCCATGTAAAACTCTTAAGAGTTCAGAATGAACTCAATGGTCCTTTTATATTTCCATCCTCAATTCATAAAATGTACCCCACATTTTTTATGGGGTTTTGTTGGTGGTGGTGGTTTTGGTTTTTTACATTCTTACTAGGTGCTTTCTATTCCTGATTATGGAGGTACACAGGCAGATAGGTTCTATTAACACAGAGGCTTCTGCGAGAACTAAGAAGTATGAAGAAGCTTCTTTCTATTCAGCTGTAGATCAGCTGGTTGTAGGGCCCTGGTTCTGGAGGCCGTCTTTCCTGTACTTCTGCTGTCTAGACAGCTCACACGTGTGGAACGGAGCAATTGCACTCATGTTAGTGAAACTCTAGCTAGTAAAAATTAGCATAGCTGTGTCTATTTCAGTGCTGTCTTGTATACTACTTGAAGGCCTGCCCCACTTAGTTTCCTTACTACTGTATTTTGTACTGCAGGAAAATATAAAATCACAGTTGATAAAAAAGTGCAAAAGTTTAGGGTTAGATTTCATTTATTTTCCTGTAGATTCCTGGCACATTATTGTTGGTAGAAAAACATATGTGTGTTTCTTTACATCCTCAATTTTTTTACAAGTATTCACATGTGGGCCTTCATTCATTATGGTGTATGGAATGCTTAAAATTTTTAGTGAAACCTGAATTAATATTTATAACATTGTGACCAAGTTCAGTAACCAGATCAATGAATATTTCTTTTGGTCAATTTGTGTTTAAAGACAAACCAGCACATGTAATAATTTGAATATAATGTCATTTACTACAGACAAACATGGTGTTATTTTTTCTTGTTAGACTACTTTACCACATGAAAAGAAGTTCTCAAAAAGTACTGTGTTCCAGGATTACTAAAATAACTCTGTAAGGACCATTATGCTTAACAATCTTTTTTTTATAGAAAGTCCATGAGGTTGTATCTTTAATAAAATAGGAATTTTATGTAAATGATTTGGTATTGCTTATATGGATATGACCCAGGAAATTCAGGGATAAATCTGGCAGGTGGTCTTCATCTCATTCCTTTTCTCTTTAGGCCTTTCCATATGACTGTACTTGGTTACTTTCATTAAGCAGCTGTGAATGAGAAAGAAATCTTACCATACATGAGTTATATTTTTGAGGTGTCTTTTGATAATGCACTACTGTTACTATGTGCTTGCAGTCTTTCACATGTTTAGAGCAATATACAGTCATTGGTTACTTATTCTTTACTGTATCTTTTTAAAATAGATTCAGGAAGTAATACACATTTTCATATGAAGAAACAGAAAGGAAAAGGCAATGTACAGTTGTACAGTGAATCAGTTGCAGATTTAGAGACTCAGTCCTCCTTAGTCCATAGGTTTTAAAGCCCTAAGGGACTGGTAAGACTGTTTAGTCTGGCCTCCTGTGTAGTACAGGTCGTAGGATTTTCCTGAATTAGTTCCTTCTTCATTATCTAAAGCTGTTGAGGAAAAGTATCAGCTGGGTTTAGGATGTCCTGGCTTAAATCCCTGGCGCTGTTCCATGAGACTGTTCAGACTTCTTTGCCAAAATTTGATCATGTGTTCACTTTCAGCCAGAACCCATACAGACTTGAGCAGAAACTGTGCTTCCACAGAGATACATGTCCACCTCCCTAATAGATACTTAGTGGCAAATTTGGAAGCCAGTACTGGGTTATGGAAGTATTGATGGAGTCTGTCTGAACTGGTCAGGTGAGAGAAAAATAAGCTTCTCTAGATGGCTCAGTAACTGTTTTATATCTCTTTTATATCTTCAGTCGTCTTCTCTTCTGGAGCATAGTTTAGCTGCTAACCCACTGTCAACTTCTGTGCATTACTTGTGCTGTCAGTCCTTTTCTTCCCCAGAGGTCTGTGTCTGAGAATTCAAGTCAACCTTCTGAAAGAGCACAGACCAATAAGATACAAAAGCATGCTTCACAGGTTCATGCACACTTATTTCATGTGCAACTGAATCTTTCTACCTAGTTAGCACATTCACAGTGAGGAGGATCAGGAGAATATGCTTCTGAGCGATGACTGGTCATGGATGTGCTACATTCTGTGTTACAGTGAAATATGTGTAGGACTCTGTTATATAAAATAAACTTCAAAAGAAATCGTTTCATCTTCCATTTTTTAGGCAATGACCATTTGGAAAGAAGAGAAAAAAAACCCAAAAAACCCCACCCTTCCCCCTGCCTTCACCCACTTTTCAAATTGTTCCATGGCATCCACATCCTAAAAAGGATTTGAATTGTACAGGGCATTCTAATCATAGTCAGCTTTTTTTCAAACATGTATTGTGAAATGTCTGGAATTATGCCTGTCACATTTTGGATGTAGTTATGGTTGTAATAGAAAAAAAAAAAAAGAAAAAAAGAAGAAGAAGAAAAGGGAGAAGAGTGTTCAAAATTGGAAACTCATCTCACCTTTAAAATGCAGATGAAAGGTTCTATTTCATTTCTAACCAGTGCACAAAGCATTGCACCTGCTTTATAGAAAAATGCAAGCTTGTTAAATCCTTAGGTTGTTCAACATGCTTTTTCTAACCTGTTACTGGAGGGAAGCTTTGCAGTATTTGCTATATGTAGCAGGAATGTAGAAACATACAGTTCACATGGATCAATCGTTGTTTAAAAAAAAAAAAAGACAATGAATATGGATTCATAGGGGTGAATTGAATACAGAAATTATTAGAGATGGCCAACATTTATCTGTGTATTGCTATAAATGTACACAATGCATGAACATTGTTTATACTTTATGTATGGAATCTAAGTTCTGATATGAGTACCTCCACTGGCAGGCAAATGTTAAGGTGTGCTTATCTTTGTACCTAGTTAGCTACATCCTCAATGTTTGTAATAACTCAGGCATTCCCTGATACAAAGTTTGGTCTGGAAACATGAAGACAGTACAGATATACTTAGTAGTTATTATGAATGCATCTGGTCTGTCTGAGAGATATTCAGGGTCTAAAGTAATGAATCATCTTGCTTTTCTTCACCTCGTTAATACCTTTTGTTATGAATGTCATGGTTTAACCCCAGCCAGCAGCTAAGAACCACACAGCTGCTCATTCACTCCACCTGATGGGACAAGGAAAAGAATTGGAAAGGTAAAATTGAGAAAACTCAAAAATTGAGAAGAAGACAGTTTAATAAGTAAAGCAAGAGCTGTGCAAGCAAGCAAAGCAAATCAAGGAATTAATTCACCACTTTTGATGGGCAGGCAGGTGCTCAGCCATCTCCAGGAAGGCCAGGCTATATAACGCGTGATGGTTTCTTGGAAAGACAAACACCATCACTCCAAACATCCCGTCTTTCCTCCTTCTTTGCCCAACTTTATAAGCTGTGCATGGCATCATATAGTCTGGAATACCCCTTTGGTCAGTGGGGACCAGCTGTCCCGGCTGCGCCCCTTCACAACTTCTTGTGCACTCCCATCCTCCTCACTAGTGGGTTGGGGTGAGGAGCAGAAAAGGCCTGGGTGCTGTGTAAGCCCTGCTCAGCAACAGCAAAAACATCTCTGTATTATCAAATCTGTTTTCAGCACAAATCCAAAACATAGCCCCATACTAGCTACTATGAAGAAAATTCAACTCTATCACAGAAAAAAACAACCCAATGAACTATATTAATAGCCATATAAAGTCTCTACTTCGTGTTGCTTTGTGGGAATCTCATGTTAATTATGAAAAGCTAATCTATTTATAAATAAATGCAATAATTAAAGACTTCCAGGAAATTGCAACTACAAATACTATACTACTCCTGTACATTTAATGCATCTAATTCTTCCTTCATTTGATGTACTGAAATCTGTAAAGATTGTGTTTCTTATCACATGCAGACTTTTTTGCCCAAGGGAAGGAAAAAGTAATGGGAGGAAATAAGGCAGGCGTGGACATACCTTTGGGCATGTTGTCTTTCCTATTGTGTAATTTCTATTGCTGTCTTGCAATGTATACTTCCAATGTTCTTAAGAATGCTCAAAATCCATACAAAATAAAATGCAGTCATCCTGGCTGACCCTTTCCTGATATATTCATTACTTCTCACTGATTACTGCTATTTTTAACTAGGAGGAAAGGTAAAGTATTACTAAAGTACCATCCCAACATTCTAATTTGGTTCTAAAATGAAAATACTGACTTCATTGACCTCAGATTGAAACAAATCCTTTATAAGATGTAGAAAAACCTCATAATGAAATGGCAGTGGGGAACAGTTCAGTTTCAAAACCCATTTGCTTGTCCTAATTACTCTGTAACGATTGAAATGAATGGCCATCAGTTTGTGTACTTGATTTTGCAAGCATGTTCCAATTTATAATGGACAGGTGTCCACTTAACAGAAGCTGCAATCATGATAGCACTATGTCAAATCCAATTCTTGTTAGCTCTCTATCTGAACAGACAAGTGATCAAATAAACCTGCCACCTCATCTAGTGGTTCCTTCAGGTCAGCATTGAAGACCTATTGACAGAGCAATGTAACAAAGCTCTCAGTAGATAGAGTGATGCTGTGTAGAATCAGAAATTCTATTAATGGCATTACTTTGATACTGAAGACATCCTCAATGACCTGAACAGCCTTTCCAGTAACTGTTCAGCCTTTCAGATCCTATGTTGAGGTGAAGACTAATATCTTTCTTAAAAACTGAAAAACAAAGATGGTGAGTTTGTCCTTTGTTGAACAAGTCAGTGGCGAGACTGGAAATGGAAGCAAGATTAAACAGCCAGCCTGTCTCACCACTCCTTTATGGGATATTAATATTTCACAAACCAGATTGCTAGTATCCTACCATTCTTCATTACCATTTTGAAATTACAAATAATAGAGAATTTTGTGAACTCTTAGGGAAATCTGCCAATTTATTCCTGGTTACAGATTTACTCCTTTGCTGCCTTACCTGCACCCAGAAAGGTGGCATTCTCAAAAGATACGACAAAATGAGGGTACTTTTCAATGCCATACAAATACCACAATCTGATTGTAAACATACCTCTTAATAAAGAAGATATCCTGGCTACAAAAATTAAATAAAAAGTATAGTTACATAGGAGTGATTAAGTAAATCTGCAGTAGACAACTGGAACATGTCAATTAAATTCAGGGGAATTTAGTCCATGGTGGTCACCGTTTATTAGGTAGAGGCTGGATTAACTCACAAAAAGTTTTCTTTTTATGAGACACCACCAATAAAGAGAACAGCTACTGCTCTGCAGATTTAGAAATGAAAGAATTGAAAGAATGAATGTGTGGGGTTTTTTTAGCTAAAGTCACTCCATGCTATGCATAAAACCAGGAGAATTATTTCATAATTTGTTTCACAGAAGTTACTAGAGCCCCAGGTCTTCTGAATAATTTAATGTGATTTTGTTTGTGTGTGGCTAAAGACATTTTGAGGGGGCTTTGGTTGGTTTCCCTTCTGTTAATCATCACCATGGGGCAACAGCAGACACAGGCTGCTGTCAGTTGACTGACACCCACAAGGCTGCGATTATCTATGGCAGCCATAACTCACAGTGTTGCAGTTTTACAGGTTTTTAAGTTTGTAGTGCAGTTTGGAGCTAAGGATTAAGCAATGCAGTAAGATACTGAACAGTATAAGCCTTCTGCTAAGCAAGTATTTTCATTTCAGATACAAAACAAATTTTATTCAGTCCTGCCTGATATATCCAACTGAAAGTTCCAACACAAGTTCTGAGTCTTGCATATGTTCTGTTTTCAGTACTGGTTATTTTTTATCTGAAGGGCTTGGATTTTATGACAGGCATAGTAAGGGCAACAGATTGTCTACTGATGAATAACAAAGGTGATAGCAATTATTTACTTTCAGAAGGGTACATGTAGGACTGTGAATACATGAACAGAAAGAGTTTTCCAGTGATGAGAACATAGCTCTTGCAGAGACAGGACTTTTGGATCATATTGTCAGTCATGCTATTAACCCACTATGTAATTACTGATGAAGCATAAAACTGCATTGTATCAACATTTACTTTTCTGGAAAACAGAGATAGCATATAGAGATTTACAAATGTATTTTGTATATCTACTTAATTCCTACTAGCTACTGGCTACTAGTAAATTAAAAGCTAGTTAATAGATTTAAAATCTTATGAAGATTTTTTCGTCCTAGTCTATTCGTAGTTGAGAACAAGTGAAATTGGTACTTCTTCATGGCTAATAAAAATTGCTGCTTTGTCCTTGTATCTGTTTTTCATATGGGTCCCTTGATATTGGTATGGAACAACAGAAAATAAATCAATATATTACGCTGTTTCTGGAAGGTTGTAGAGACCATTCTCCAAATTAATCTTAATCCCTCTTTGCAGACAGTGACTGTAGGTATAGCTACAGATTTACATTTGAAACATTATTAGAAAAAACCCAACATTTTTAAAGAATCTTATCAGATTATTTGCTAGTTAGAGCTTTCAGTGTTAGGATGTGATGTTTTCTGTGATAAATGAGAAACCTTTTGAAATACAGCAGTTGTGGTTTTGAAACCTGTCCTATACTGCCTTTGTTGGCTTAGGTGTTGCCACGTTTCTCACTAGATCATTCAGTCAGAAGTTCAAGTCTCATAACAGGTTTCTGAGTGGTATTCAGTGCTGGTGTTGCAGTCCACATCAAAAGCAAAAACAAAACAAAACAAAACAAAAACCAAAAACAAAAAAAGAAAGCTGTACTGTGCATTTTGTCTTCAAGATAAAACAAGGAAAGTACTGCCTTTTTGCCCATCAGAAAAAGAGAGAGCTTTTTGGTTGCATTTTCTAACTTGATAAATGACTGGCTAGATCTGTGTCTTTGGATGATTGCTACTAATAAAAACGGTATTATAATAGACCCACTTTTTTATTATTAACAATTATTATTTTCTATGTTAATAGTCATCCAAACTCCATGTTACTTGGGGCCTTACTAGTCTTCAAATCTACTGCACTGTGAGTTCTTCAGCTATAACTGCACCAACTATAATTGAAGATTTTCTAGAACTCTTAGCTCGCTAAAATTTTATGTAAGACTTACATGATGTTTTATGAAGACAGTCACAAAAGAAGGAAGGAGGAGGGGAGTGAGGAAGGAAGGAAGGGAGGCAGAGAATGGAGAGGCAGGGTGAGAGGAGGACAGAGATGGAAAAATCAGCGTTTACCCTTGTTGATGGCAAAGGCAAGCTTATAGATCAGACTGGATTGTATGTAGAAAGGCTTGTAAATAAAAGAATTGGAAATAAGTACAGTGTTTTCCCAGATTCATTACTATCCATTTTAACTCTGCTGAATTTTATTCCAAACACATAAATTTTTGAAGGTTAATTCATGGGGAGAAAATAGCTTTTTATCAAATTAACTAAGGCAGAAAGGAGCATAAACCACATACAAAGAGTAAACAAAGCAGTGAAGTTCATATACTGTGTTAGTTTTTCAAGGAAGAAAGAGGAAGGCTGAAATTTGTGTGGGAACTTACTATTGAAGAATTAAACAGGCTCATGTAAACAGATAAATTATTTCCTTTGTGGCAGAGGAGTTGTTTTAGTAGTCTGACATCAAAATATTAAATTATTTTTTGCTTTAATTCTTTCTGGATATTTTTTATTTTTCAAAACTCACAATAATGAGAGTCCCATTTTACATGTATTTTATGGAAGGTCCATCCTTCCATCATAATATGTACCTTCTATCTTAGAATTACTCCTTGGCTATTTGGCCCTTCTGTAATGTTTTTCTAAAAAGACATAATAGTACATAATTACCCTAAAGTAGATGAAATAGAAGGAAAAGTGTCAACAGAGTGCTTAATAGAATTGTTAGACTATGGAAATAAGCAATGTTCCTTGTCTAATCTTGCCTTTTACAATTCTCCAGCAGTAAGGGACAAGAAGCTGCAAAAAAGCGTGTCAGCCAAAATACAATTCCATTTGTTGATAGTTAAAAATTCTTATGCACTCAGCATACATTAATTTAAAAGAAAATCAGTCATAATAGAGAACACTGGGGATGTAGATTCATAGAATCATAGAAACGTTTAAGTTAAGATCATCAACTGCAACTGTTACCCTAACACTGCTAAGTCCACCACTAACCCATGTCCCTAAGTGCCACACCTACACGTTTTTTTGAACACTTCCAGGACTGGTGACCAAGCCACATCCTTGGGCAGCCTGTTCCAATCTTTTACAACCCTTTCAGTGAAGAATTTTTTTACTAATATCCAATCTAAACCTCCCCTGGCACAACTTAAGGCCATTTCCTCTTGTCCTGTTGTTTGTTACTTGGGAAAAGAGACTGACACTCACCTCACTGCAGCCTCCTCGCAGGTGGTTGTAGAGTGTGATAAGGTCTTCTCTCAGCCTTGCTTTTCTCAATGGCTAAAAAAAAACAGTTCCCACATCTGCTCCTCATAAGACATGTGTCTAGACCCTTCACCAGCTTCATTGCCCCTCTTTGGACACACTGCAGTACTTCAGGTATCTGTCTTGCAGTGAGGAGCCCAAAACTGAACACAGTATTTGAGGTGAAGACTCACCAGTGCCAAGTACAGAGGGACAATCCCTTCCCTTGTCCTGCTGACTGCACTGTTATGCTGTTGGCCATCTTGGCCACCTGGGCACACAGCTGGCTCATGTTCAGCCAGCTGTCAACCATCGCCTCTAGGTCCTTTTCTGCCACACAGCTTTAATCCACTCTGCCCCAAGCTTGTAGTGTTGTGTGGGGTTGTTTTGCCTGTATGGGTCACAACAAGGCATTTAGCCTTGTTGAACTTCATACAACTGGCCTTGTTCCATCGGTCCAGCCTGTCTAGAACCCTTTGAGCAGCCTTCCTGTCCTCCAGCAGATCCCAGCTTGGTGGTGTCTTCAAACTTATTGAGGGTGCACTTGATCGCCTTTTCTAGATCATCAATAATGATATTAAAGAGAACTGGCTCCAATACTGAGCCCTGGGCAACACCACTTGTGGCCAGCTGCCAGCTGGATGTAACTCCATTTACCACCACTTCTGGGCTTGGCCAGCCAGCAAGTTTTTAACTCAGTGCAGAGTACATCCATCCAAGCCATAAGCAGCCAGTTTCTCCAGGAGAATGCTCTGGAAGATGGTGTCAACAAGTTTAGGTAAACAACATCCACAGCCTTTGCCCCATCTCCTTGGTGGTTCATCTTGTCATGGAAGGAGATCAGGTTAATCAAGGAGGACCTGCCTTTCATAAACACATGCTGGCTCGGCCTGATCCCCCAGCTGTTCTGCATGTGCCACTTGCTGATGCTTAGGATGATCTGCTTCATAACCTTCCCCAGCACCAAGGTCAGACTGACAGATCTGTAGTTACATGGATTCTGCTTCAGGCCTTTCTTGTAGATGGGGCACCACATTGGGACATCACCTGAAGTTAAAATTGGGACCTGCCCAGTTAGCCAGGACTGCTGATAACTGATGGAGAGTGGCTTGGTGATCACTTCCACCAGCTCCCTCAGTACGCTTAGGTGGATCCCATTTAGCCCCATAGATTTGTGTGTGTCGTAGTGGTGTAGCACGTTGCTGACTGTTTCCCCTTGGATTATGGGGGCTTCGTTCTGGTCCCTATCTCTGTCCAACCAGAGAACAACTTGTCTTGTTATTAAAGACTGAGGCAAAGGCAGGATTAAGTACCTCAGCCTTTTCCTCATCCTTTGCCACTGTTTCCCCTCACATTCAGTAAAGGATGGAGATTCTCCTTAGCCCTCCTTTGGTTGCTAATCCATTCATAGGAATATTTTTAATTGTCCTTTTACAGCAGTAGCCAAATTAATTTGCAGCTGGTCTTTGGGCCTTCTGATTTTCTCCCTGCATAATTTCACACCACCCTTTTAGTCCTCCTGAAGTGCTTGTCCCTTCTAAAATTCATCAGCTATCTTATTTTTTTTTCCTGAGTTCCAGCCAAACCTATTTATTCAGCTAGACTGGTCTTCTTCCTTGCTGGTTCATCTTGTACCACTAAGCTTCAGGATGAGGAAGTATAGAGAAGCACAAGAAAAAGAAGCTAAAAATGGATCATTGGGAAGAATCCTGAATTAAGCAGATCATTCATCTAGTTGGTGTTTTCCATTTCCAGTCTTTTTCATTATGGAAGATCATAAGCAACCTCAAATTTGTACACAGAATGATATTTTCTCTTCAGTCCCACTAAAAATCACCTACATTTGATTATGCTTATAGAGCATCAAAAAGGGCAATCTAATTGCAATTCAGTCTTCTGATCTCCCAGGACACTTCTCAAAGCAAATAGAAAATAAATTATTAAGACATAATATCATTTTCTTTTTACTAAAAATTGTTCTGCATCTCACCCTGCTGAAAATCAAGACTTTTAGACGGAGCAGCGCTAACAACATTGTTTATGATATTTATTCTATGACAGGGTGTGAGATCTCATATTATTGAAGGCAGATGTTGATGGTTTTCCTTTTCTTTCTTTGAAGGCTGTTGTTCAATAGAAATTGTGGTTTATTTAATCATTCATCAGTGCAAATAGGTGTGTGTGGGGGGGGGGAAATCACAGATATAATTTTTGTGTTATGACCTGATGTTTGATCAATGATGTCCTTATTTTCCCAAATTTTTCTTTCCTTTTTCTTGTATTTCTGTAATCTAGATTTCATAAAATAATGTAGCAGTCTAATTTCTGTGTCTACATTTCACAAGTTCCCAATAACTTGCAAAGACAGTGTTCATCTCTTGGCCTGCTGTGGTTGACAGTGCAGAAATAGCCTTTTAAATTGTGTCAGATTCTCATCTTTCTGATTAAAATGTAAAGTTAAACACGTTTTTGTAGCAGCCTGCATGAAATCTTGAATCTAGCAAATCAGCTGTTTTGGCTGTTGTATCAAGCTTTTGTCTATGCAAAAGTACATCATTTTATCTTTGCACACTAATGGCTTACTGAAAACTGTTGCAGCTGTCCGTTTACTTTGGGGCACGGGATAGCTCAAAGTAATTTATTTACCAAAATAGAGCTATTCTCACTAGCCATACTCTTATCATATATTAAGTCATTATTTTGCATTCACTCCACTATGGAATGAATGAAAATGTTCCATTGCACAAACAGCACTCAGGTTTTATAAAAAGAAAAGAACAGTGGATTGAAAATCTCTATAGAGAATAATATGGTCTGATCGGCTGTTGTATATTTATCTAACATTTCAATCAACAAATATTGTATTTGCATTACAATAGTTTTCTATGTTTCCAATCAAAATTGAAGCACCATTGTGCTGGACCCTCTGCAAGCCTATATGGTGACACTGTTCTTGCCGCAAAACCTTTACAATGGAATAGATAAAAGCTACTAGAGAAAATGCAGCTATTAATCTACGGATATAAAATACATGCAGCATGTAAACATCCAGTTTCACAGCCCAGAAATCGTTATGTAACATCAGAATTGATATAAACTCGTCCTTACTTCTGAGTTGCTCATGATGTAATGTGCTATTACAGGTACTAATAACGGAACACAACAATAATATCTAAGTGAATGCAAATCCCCAGACTAATAAAATTAATTTCGTAATACACTTTTGAAGTGTGTTTTAAAAGAAGATTGAAGGGAGGGAGTGGGTGTTGGTTACAGTGATATTTAGGAATGTGCATAATCTGACTCAAAATCACAGAATACTCTGAAACATCCAAATAGAAAATTCAGGTCCTGTTTATACAGGTCAGTTAAATTCATCAACTTCAAGGCTAGACATTAAACAAATTTATGAATTTAGCCAGGATTCTTGATTTTGTTTTTTTTTTTTAATTTATTGTCCATATTTCATTCTTTCATATATAGAGCACCACTGAATAAATACTGGTTTCATTGTTACTGATTTTAAAATTAAAAAAAAAAAAATATGCACTGTTCCCCTAATTAAATTAGGCTTGAGAAGAAGCCAGTGCTTCCTCTCTTAAGCTGCTTTCTGATGCTGCTTATGACTGATAGAAAGACTTCCTCATCCCATACCTGTCCTCTTTTTGTGCTCACCCCCTGCTTCTTGAACTGCTATTTATTTTAATTATTTCCTAAGAGAGCTCTAACATTTGTCTCCTAAGTTTGCACAATGAATTACTTCATTCAGATGCTTCAGAAGTTTTTTTCCTGTTTCCTGAACTGTATTTATCTTGTCAGTATGTTGCAGTAAAAATGAGATTTGATTTTATATTCCCCAAGCAATCCACAAAACAAATATGCTCTGTGACCCAATGATTTTCTGTTTAGCTGAAAAATACATTAGGCCTTTTCTTTTGTTAAGAAAATATGCTATAAACTTTTATCTGACTTTCTTAACATTATTGTAACTGATTATTTGAAGATTCATGTGAAGATTTCTGTGTGGTTTTTTGTAACTTAGCTTCTCATAAGGAAACGGAAAAGAAGGCAGTGCTGATAGGTTTTTTTCAGGTCACCCACGGTTGTGGAGGAAACCTGCTGTATTCCTTCTGCATATTTTCAGAACAGCTGCCATTTTATTATCTCCTTTTCAGAAACTAGAGACAGAAAATCTCTTTCACCTACTCAATAAAAACCGCACACAAGTAATTTAAAATCTCACATATGAAAGTCAACTTGTAAAATCTTTTATGCAAATAAGTAACAAAGTATATAGTAGATTTGTGGAGAGGTGAAGTGCCTTTAAATATTTTGACTATGAATAACAAAATATTTTATTTTCATTGTCACTGACAAGACATTCTAATTTTAGAGGAGTCTTCTATTTGTAGCATCCCTTCTCTTTATTTTGCCTATCAGTGTTGCCAGTTGTGGTTTCACCCCAGCCAGTAACTAAGTACCATGCAGCTGCTCGCTCGCCCCCCCTGCCCAGAAGGATGGGGAGAAGAATCAGAAAGGAATGTAAAACTCCAAGTATTGAGATAAAAACAATTTAATAATTGAATAAAATAAGACTGAAGGAACAATAGTAATGATAACAATAACAGTTATAATGAAAAGGAAGGAGAATGAGAGATAAATGAAGTCCAAGGAGAGGGGAGGAAACTAGTGACGCACAATATATCTTCACGTCACCCACTGACTGATGCCCAGACGGTCCCTGAGCAACAATTGGCAACACCAGCCAACCCCTCCACCAGTTTATATACGGAGCATGACATCCCATGGTGTGGAATACCTCCTTGGCTAGTTCAGGTCAGCTGACCTGGCTGTGTCCCCTCCCAGTACAAACATTACCCAGCAACAACCAAAACCATCAGCATGTTGCCAACACTGTTCCCACACCAAATCCAACAGGCAGACTGCACTAGCCAAGAAGAAAATTAACCCTATCCCACCTGAAACCAGGACAGTATGCACCCCTTATTCCATACCATTTATGTCATGCTACATTTTTCTAATACATAATCACCTCCCTGTCCTTTAACGTGAATATACAGGTATCATTCACTTAGTCTAATGACTATTCCATTAAAGTCTTTTGAGTTCATTTAGTCCACGATTTTGGGCTCCATCTTTTACAACAGCCATTTTAGGCAGGGAAGATGGTGTGAGATATTAGACTGTTGCATTTTGAAGCCAGTTCTGATTCTGTTATGGCTGCACTGGTGTGGTTTCACCAAAGTCATTTGCATTGGTGGGGCAGCTGGAAATGGGTCAGATTCAGATCTTTAAATCCAAAGTGGTAGAAATGGACAGCACAAGATGCCCAGTGCTAATAGGCTTAAGAAATGACAATATACAATATCATGTAATGATTAACATCACACAACTCAATTCATTGGCTATTTTCACCCAAAATCAAATCCCCTTGAGACACATTCCTCCATCATTACCTACCAAGTGGTCCCAGGTCCTTGAGCGAAAGCAATCCCACAAATGGATTTGCCTTTGCCTAAGGCAGGAATGACCCAGACTTTTCCCAAGCATATTTTTAAGGTGCAATACAGGAACTTTATCCTTTCTTACAGTACGTAAAAGTTTTGATTGGGCAGGCCCAGCTCAGCTAGCAGAACCTATGGTATTAACCAACCAGTTAGCCTTTGCTAGATATGTATCCCAATGTTTGAGAGTTCCACCACCCATTGCTCTCGGTGTAGTCTTTAACAGTCTGTTATATCATTCAGTTTTCCCAGAGGCTGTTGCATGATAGGGGGTGTGATATATTGACTCAATGCTATGTTCTTTGGCCCAAGTGTCTATGAGATTGTTTTGGAAATGAGTACCATTGTCTGATTCAATTCTTTCTAGGGTGCCACATTGCCCCAAGACTTGTCTTTCAAGTCCCAGGATAGTGTTATGGGCAGTGGCATGGGGCACAGCGTATGTTTCCAACCATGGGGTGGTCACTTCTACTACCACTGTTAGTACATGGCACTTACCTTGGTGGGTCTGTGCGAGTCTGATATAGTCAATCTGCCAAGCCTCCCCATATGTATGTTTTAGCTGTTGTCTTCCATACCAGAGAGGCTCTGACTGCTTGGCTTGCATAATTGCAGCACGTTTCATATTCATGGATTACCTGTGCAATAGTGTCCATGGTTAAGTCTACCACTCAGTCTGGGGCCCATCTATATGTTGTATTTCGTCCTCGATGACCTGAAGTGTCATGGGCCCACCAAGCTATAACAATTCACCTTTATATTGCCAATCCAAATCTACCTGAGCCACTTCACCCTTGGCTGCTTTATCTACCTGCTGGTTATTTAAATATTCCTCAGTGGCCCAACTCTTGGGTACATGAGCATCTACATGACATACCTTTACAACCAGGTTCTCCAACCAAGTGTATTATCTTGCCATAATGGAGCAGCTCAGATGGTTTTACTTCTGTGTTGCCAATTACTCTGCTTCCATTGCCATAACCACCCCCACAGGGCATTTGCCACCATCAATGAGTCAGTATAGAGGTAAAGTATCAGTCACCTTTCTTGTTCAGCAACATCTAAAGGCAGCTGGATAGCCTTCACTTCTGCAAACTAGCTCAATTCACTTTCTCCTTCAGCAGTTTCTGAAGTTGTAGGGTACTCCATACAGTCACCTTCCACCTCCGATGCTTTCCTAGAGTATGGCAGGACCCATCGGTAAACAAGGCATACTACTTTTCATGTTCTGGCAATTCATTATGGAATGGGGCTTTTTTAGCCCGTGTCAACTTGTCCTCTGGTGATATTCCAAAATCTTTGCCTTCTGGCCAATCCGTAATAATTGCCAAAATTCCTGGATAATTGGGATTTCCTGTCCAAGCTTATTGTGTAATCAGCGTGACCCACTTACTCCACATGGTATCAATTGAGTGATGTGTAGAGGAAATCCTCCCTTTAAACACCCAGCCCAGCACTGGGTATGGGTAACTGGGACACCAGGAGAAGCTGAGCTTCAGTACCAATCGCTTCTGAAGGAGCTTGAACCCCTTCATAAGCTGCCAGTATCTCCCCTGGTGCTTTCTGCCAGAGGCTCCAGGTAGGACCATTCTCCCTGGCTGCAGTGTTGAGCACATTCTTTACATTTTACCCAGTCTGAGCTGGCCCAAAGAATACTGCTTGAACTGACTTCTGTTTAATTTGTTCAAACACTTGACATTGCTCAGGACCACATTTAAAATAGTTCTTATTTTGGGTCACATTATAAAGAAGGCTTACAATCATACTGTAGTTTGGAATATGCATTCTCCAGAAGCTGACGACACCCAAGAAAACTCAACTTTCTTTCTTACTTGTTGGTGGAGACATAGCTGCTATTTGGTTGATCACATCCATTGGGATCTCACAATGTCCACCTTGCCATTTTATTCCGAAAACGGAATCTCCTGTATGGGTCCTTTGACTTGACTTTATGGAAACCAGCTTTCAGAAGGGTTTGGAGTATTTTCTCCCCTTTGTCAAAAACTTCTGCTGCTGCATTGCCTCATGCGATGATGTTATCAATGTCTTGCAGAAGTTGGGGAGCTTCACCCTGTTCCAGTGCAGCCTGGATCAATCCATAGCAGATGGTAGGGATGTGTTTCCACCCCTGGGGCAGTTGATTCCAGGTGTATTGGACAGCCCTCCAAGTAAAGACCAACTGTGGCCTGCACTCTGCAGCCAAAGGGATTTAAAAAAACCCACATTTGTGGTATCAGTGGTGGCATACCACTTGGCTGCCTTTGATTCCAGTTCATATTGAAGTTCTAGCATGTCTGGTACGGCAGCACTCAACGACGATGTGACTTCCTTCAGGCCATGGTAGTTCACTGTTAGTCTCCATTCTCCATTAGTTTCACACGGGCCATATGTGGCTATTAAAGGGTGAACGTGTTCTGCTGATCACTCCTTGGCTAGTTCAGATCAGCTGACCTGGCTACGTCCCCTCCCAGTACAAACACCACCCAGCAATAACCAAAAGCATCACCATGTTACCAGCACTGTTCCCACACCAAATCCAACGTGCAGCACTGCACTAGCCAACAAGATGAAAATTAACTCTGTCCCAGTGAACATGAAGATGTGAATTTGTATGTCTCATGATGTCTTAAAAGAGCTGATTGTAAAACGTGGTATGCAGTTAGGTTTCATAGCATTTTCAAGTTTAAAAATCAGGATCAGCTATTGTGAGTGGTGATATCAGCTTGAGCCATAGTAAGGATGAAATCAGAATGTGCTAAATTTAATCATACAGGGGAATGCATCGATTCTGATTAAATTCACAAAACCTGCTAAAGAATCTGCAGAGGAAGAATAATATCAATAATTAGAGACGAAAGAAGTTCCCAATAAAGATATGATCAAAGAGGTTAAATGTGCTGATCGAGACACTGCACAGAAGTTGTAATGAATTTCTGCATTTTGAAATACTGTGATACTATAAAAATGGTAACGTATTTCCCATTCAGTTTTACTGTGCATAGCTTAATACATAAAGGGAAGAAAAAAATGTAAGACTGCCCTGTTGTTTTTTATTCTCTCGAATATGCTGGTTTCCTGCTTTCTTATGCTCAACAGTACAGTGCTCAGTAACTTTACATTCTTTTCTAAGTTTATAGAAGCTTGGGATTGTTTAGGTTCTTTTTGTTTGGTTTTAGAGGGAGGAGAAGCATCATACTGTGTTCTGTGGAGGTGTTTGGTTGAAAGATGTTATATTATACTCATTTGTATATAGAGAAAAAAAAATACACAAATTGTCATCACAACAAGATCTGCAGTATAAAAAATGAAGATGTCATCTTTAAAAACCTTAGAAACCTATTTAGAATTTTTTTACTTAAATATCTTCCAAAGCAATAATGAAGTATTACTGGAGAATATAGACATGTATTGTACTTAACCAAAAAATAGGAGCTGTTTAAGGAATTTGCAAAATCACTGTTGGACACTCTACCTACTTCTCCACTAGAATTGTCTTTCCCCTGCCCAGCAGGAAACAAAACAGTGGTTACTGTAGACAAACCACAAGGCAGGTATGCTTCTTTTGAACCACAAGCTATGTGGATCGACAAAGTGAAATTCTATTACCTGTGACCATCTGGAGGTAGGGCTCCCCCTAAAATCTCTGTGACACAAAGTTTATAGTAAATTTGGCAATATGAGTTACTGGAAATTGTTTTGTAAAATCTCTGAGTACAGGTAATTTATTTCCAGATATTTAGTGTGGTATCAAATTGACTTAATTGACAAAAACAGTAGAGGGTTTTAAAATAAATTAACTACTTGAACTTTTGTATCTCACAGGGAGCACTGAGAAATTCAGGGATTCTTATTTTTCAGTTGCAGGGCTTTTATAGGTCAGTTTCTGTATCTTGGGACAGATTGAGATGCTTCAGTTCTGATTCCATTGATGTTTTGAAAGAAAATATTGTTGAGAGGTACTGAGTGGTGATTTGATTGAAACCTCTAGACAGAATGCATTTTTTTCATGTGTATGTAAGTAATAATTACACAGAGAGCATGGAATCGTTTTTTTGTGATAGGCTGGCTGTGAAAATGAACTGCAGAGCTGTTCCCTAGATTCTGAGAGCATTTTGTAGTGCAGAAGTTGTCTTTTGCTATAAATTCTCATTTTGTTTTGCAGGATTGTATCCACTAGTTTAAACTTATGCCAAGGTTTGATTCATTATTTGTCATTTGCTTTTTAAAATAGTATTTGCTCATAGATATTGGGCTTTAAAATAGTCCTGTAGAAGTCTACAGAAGTCCTTGTAAATGCTATTTAGTATGAAATACAGAAGCAGACATCCTTGTCTTAAACTTCCATGCTGTTGACAAGCCAAATTATTTTATCTAATCTGAATATTGTTTCCCCAAAACAGCATCATCCAGTGGCTTGTTCCTTACTTGAAACACAGCAGCAGGCCACATGAAGCTGATCTATTTTTGAGTGTACTGGCTGTGTGCCTCACAAGGAAGCCTGTTCTTTCTAATATGTAGGTTCACTAAAAACTGTATAATCCTATTCAGTCTTTCTGGTTTTCTTCGTTAAAATGTAAAAGTACATACTGACTCTCTTCTCAGCCTGAAATGTTGTTACACGTTTCTAGGATAAGCTTTTTTATTTAATTATTTTCTTTTTCTTTTTCTTTTTTTTTATTAAAATCTCCAATACTGTTTCTAGAAGGTCTTTTTGTTCTGTGAAAATTATAGAAAAATAAAAATTAATTTATCATCAGACAAAATGAATGGCCAACATTCTGATTAAAAGCAGTTGCTAAGGCTAATACTCTGTAGGACTCTGGAGAGTTACGTATCTGTTTCTTTATTCTTATCATTTGTGAGACTGAAGTTCACAAACATCAATCCGTGCCTGGATAAATCCATACACTTATTTTCCATATTTTCGGTCATATTTTTCATTTCCCCCCAGATCTGATGCTAATTTCAAATGAAGATGAAGTAAATTAAAATATAATGCTAGAAATTGTGGAATAGGTTTTCAGGAAATTTTTCATTTCTATGACTCTATCTGATCATCATCTACAAAGTTGTTCATTTAGAATCACTGAAATGAAGTGAGACTGCTTGGTGTTTAGCAGTCACATTGATATACAAAAAGAAATAAAAAAACATCTCTTGCTCTTAATGTTCTATTACTAGCTAAATTTTTTTTTAAAGAAGTGAAATACCTCAATAAATCATGGTATTACTCAATTTGGAAAACATGAAATGACTGTTAATATCTGTGGAGTGATTATGTTGTTATTACATTCACTGCTCAGAACCAAACTAAGACTTGTTTTTCAGTTTTTAAGTGCCACATATGTCTTCATCACATTTAAATTTTGGAGTTTGCATGCAGATGTGATCATTAGGCTGGTTTGAGTTTGAGAACAAGTATTTCACATGCAGAGTCACATTGCAAATGTTGCATCTTTATCAGTTCTTCTTTCAGAATTGTGTCCTCTTAATTGTGGGATTTTTACCACAGTCTTTTACCCTTTATATTGTAGAAGGTTAGCACACACCATTATCTTTTTCCCACCAAATTGTGAATGTATCTGTCCCTTTGCACATGAAGAACATCTTGGAAAAGGCAGAAAGCATGTGAGTCATTGTAATTGTTTTCTGTACCTACATCTTACAAGGCAGGACACACACAAACATCTCTTAAACAGCTTCAGAGGTGCAAGCTTCATCATAAACACTAGGCTAGGAAATGGAAAAGTAAATTGTCACAGTCAGGAATAGTGGTGGTGCCACCAAATCTCAATCATTTGCCTTACAGTATTCAGTGCTGCAAGTAATTGTCTGACACATTAAAGCAATACCAAAACTGGGAGAGCTGTTGTCTTGCATATAAAGTGATCTGTCCCCACCAGAACTTTGTAACACCCAGTAAAATCCTAAATCTTAATCTCCTCTGGTGCTGACCTCGGACAGTGCACGCCCCAACAGCAAACCCTTCACCACAACACACTGGCAGAAAGTATATGCCAGCTCTCTGAACTTGGATGGGAGGTGAACTGCACTGGTTGAACTGAACTGCCCTCAAGAGACACCCTCTGAAACTAAAAAGCATTAGAGCCACCAAGACTATAGGCAAGTAACTAAAGTTGAGAGCACCAGCAATTTCAGGTGAAATTTTTGTATGGCAACAGGAGGGGAACAAAGAGTTAACTTTGTAGCTAAAACAAAGGGAGTAAATTCTCAGTTTTGCTTTTGGAAGACTGACAAGTAGTTACAACTCTCTGGGGAGGCAGTTTTGAACAGAAGACTAAGCACTGACTGAAAGACTCTGCTGAAAGAAAATTGGGAAGGGGGGAGGGGGAAGGAAAAAGGGTTCTAAAAGGTACTTATCTCCAGAGTGAAAATATCAAGGAGACCAAAGTATAAAACACAGTATCTTCAAAGCATTCATCTCCATAGTCTCACAGAAATAAAGGTAACTTGTTACACTGTAGAGAAATACATGGAAAAGTGGAACAGAACTGTACTATAAGAAAATAAATTTATAGACAGATGGAACAGAAATCATTTAAAACACTAAGGGCATGATAAAATAAAATCAATATAAAATGAAAGTCTCAGTTTTAATACTCTTAATACTATCAATACAGGTAATAATTTATAGAGATTTTGTGTGAGGGTTTCATACAGACAGGTGTAGTACTGTTTTCATGTGTTAAAAATGAATGCTAGGTATAGCATCTCTTCTTTTGATGCACTTCTGTAACTCCTATTAAAGTTAATAAATATTATGTGCACATCAAGAGAAGAATGGAAACCATTTGTGTTTTATTGTAATAATGCTTAAACTAGTATCTCATACTGACTGAGAATGTAGTTGCTTACCTACTTCCCTACAACATCCAGCTGTGAACTTTCAATCTTATAACCTCTAAAGAACAAAGGTAATCCAACTAAGGTGTAGCTGCTAAAGCAAGTGGTGGTAGTAAGAGCTAATTTTACCATTCAGCTAATTCTCAGCAGATGAATTTGGTATAGTGATAAAACCTCAGTGCTGTTTGTCTTAGCATACTATAGTGATCTAAAAAAAAAAAAAAGTTATTAACCATGAATGTTAATAAAATCCAATAGTTCTTTTAATCAGGGTTTGCACACGTGCATGTTAGTCCACCTGCACTGCCAAAAATCAACTTGAAAATTATCTTTTGCTTTTTTAACTTGATTTTCTAGTGACTAATTTTCAGTGTTGCTTGCATGAAATGGCTACTTGTTCAGGTCCTAAGAAGCTTGATGGGTAGTGATATGAACATACGTTAAATGGCTTCCTTGTTCTTCCCATGGTATTAAAAAATAATCATTTATTTCTCCGCAAGGCTGTATCTTCTTCACATAAGAGCTAGCACGAATACCACAGTGAAATGAAGTGTTCTTCATGATGCATGTCTAAAATCTATGGTATTAACCATAAAATCTAAACAGTGCTTTATGAATCTTCAGGCAGATAAGTGATATGCATACAAGTTGATTTCACTTAGAGACAAAAAGAATGTAATATTTTTCATGTGTGGGGGAAAATTTGCAAATTTACTTTTGGAGAAGGAAGAAAGCATGATATGAAATAACCTATGAAGTAAAATGACAATTAATTTAAAAAATGTAACAGTTGCCTCAGCAACATACTTAAGTATATAAATAGTTCCGTTACAGTCAGTTTTCTCAATGAGACTACTCATTTGCTTTAAGTTAGATAAATTATGTAATGAAAAAGTTTTGAATCCATTGGCAGCCAATCAAGAAAAAATTTGCATGTGATTATTTGGAACAGACTGCTTAGGCTTAAGAAATGTGAAACAATACTGTTTGTTTCAGAATTTTTTCAGACGATGTCACAGAATGATGCAAAACTGACTTGGAAAGATATTTTTCTTAATGTGCAGTGGGTTTATTATGAAAAATGTTTGGAGCAGGTGCTTTTTAGATTCAGAAATACTGTGAATGCTCTTACTGTGATATGATAAAACTAAATACAGTAAAAAAAAAAAGGGATAAAATGTGAAATTTGAAAAATCTAATTATATAGAGCTATAGACATGTAAATATACCTGGTTTTCACTAAAATGGGTGAGTCTGCTTTGTGAAGTGCTTTGCAAAATCATGTTACATAAATAATAACTATTAAAATTATTTTCATTTATTGAAAAGAACTTTTGCCTAGGAGTTCAAAAGACAGAACAGAGATCTTTGAAAGCTTCTATAGCTAGTTGTCCTGGTTTCGGCTTTAATTCTTAGTAGCTGGTACAGTGATGTGTTTTGGATTTAGTATGAGTATAGTGTTGATAACACACTGATTTTTTAGGCATTACTAAGTAGTGCTTACTCTAAGTCAAGGACTTTTAAAGTCTCTCACGCTCTGCCAACAAGGAAATGCACAAGAAATCGGGAGGGGACACAGCCAGGACAGCTGACCCAAACTAGCCAAAGGGATAATCCATACCATGGGACATTGTGCTTAGCATGGAAACTGAGGGGGGTTGGCTGGGGCCTGCCAGTTGCTGCTCGGGGACTGACTGGGCATCAGTCGGAGGGTGGTGAACAATTGCATTGTGCATCACTTGGGGTTTATTTTCACTTAGGTTTTATTCGTCTCTCTCCCTCTCTTCCTCATTACAATTACTATTCTTGTTCTTGTTATTATTATTACTTTATTTCAGTTATTAAACTGTTCTCGTCTCAACCCATGGGGTGGTGGCAGAGTGAGGAAGCAGGCATCTGTGGGGTACGTGCTGGCTGGGGTTAAATCATTACATTGATCTTGCATACTCAGAAGAAATCACGTAATTTACACTAAGTTACTCGGTCTTGCATGTGTTTTGCATAAGTTTATTTAGAATTACTACATATTTTGTGGCAAGATACTGGATATATACTTTTCCCTGATTTAGAATCATTAGAAAAAGAGTTTTCCAGTTTGCAGCTGATGTATCCTGACATTTAAACCCTTGATAATTGTTTCTGGTGTCCTGCATTAAGTTTGAAACAGGACACAATGACTTAGAGCTGATAGTTGAATTCATACTTGCTTTTCATTGAGACTAAGGTGAGGTATTTTTTAAGGTCTTTTTATCTCCTTTTGTGGAAGAAAAGACCTTCTGTCTAAATTTATGGACAAAATAATGAATAATACTACCTGTAATAATCATAAATTTATTTTATTATTTGTTTTTTAGATTTTGTTGTGAGAAGGGTGGTTTCTGTAAGTTCATTTAAAACTGGTGGAAACACTTAGAGTGCTTGCTGTTAGTTTAAGACTTCAGCAGGAGATCACGTGGCATGTTTTTTTCTTTTAAAGACTTAATATCAGTAGTTCCTGTCATCCTACTTGCTGTATGAGCTGGTAAAGATGATCACAGGCAGAGCAACAAAGATGTGGAAGTTTGCCACATACTTGCAAATAGTTTCTAAGAATCTTCAGACATTTTTGTATGGAAGATTTCCAATGTGTTCAGGCAAGATCTTTGTGGAAATGTTTCTGCAGCCATCATCTCCACGATACTGACTTTTGTGCACACCCAGCTACTAAATATCAAAAAGGTCCTATAGTAATGTGAACATGAATTTTTACCTGTGAAAATTTTGACATATGTGGTTTACAAAACATGATAAATAAATAATTAAAAAAATAATTTTCTCTTTGTAGAAATTTTTAAGGCCAAAACTCAAGAGAAAGGTTTTTTTCAGGTCTTGATGGTGCTCTTTCAGGGTGGCATGTTTGTGGTTGTTTAAAGGAGAGTAAGAAGTTCAGGTAGGATTTTGAAGATGACAGTGTTCATGGACACCGTACCTGTACCAGGTTCTCTAATATTATGAAGCTTAAATGTGTCACATTAAAGGTTAAAATAACCTTCAGAAAGGTTTTCATACATCAGGAATAACAGTTTAGACAAACCTTTTCCAGAAGCACAGCATTTAAAGCAAAAGCACCCCCCAAAAAAGCTAGCTGTATATTAACGAGATGATTTCCTCTTGTGCCAAAGGAGTTGGAAGTTACTGAAAAGTAAAAAACAGCCAACCCTTCTTTTTATAATCTCTTACCTTTCAGTTCATACTCGGAAAAGCTTATGATGTAGCTAGCAGTTATCCAAAGTCGTATGACTTAATAAAATAAAAGCAGAAAGATCTTTAGCACGCAAAGATTGATCTTTCCATTTTCTTGAGGTACAAAAAAATACTGAAATACTGTTGTGTAGTCTGAGACTTACTGCTATATATTCCTATAGTGGCAGAAATTATTTCTCTATTACTATAGCATGTGACCTTCTCCCAGTTGCTTCTAAAGAGTGCATATAATAGCTTTCATGCCTACCTCTCCAGCCTACAGGAAAAATTAGTTCAATCTCTTTTCTCTAAAAGACGTGGATTTTGTATTTAGTTATAGAATGGATGACAGCTGTTATTACTGATAAATCCAAGGATAAACAGTTCCTTTTTTGAAATCAGACACAACCCTGGAACTCTGTCAATTGTTCATGTTGCTTATGTGGCATAGGGCCTCTCACTGAGTGGCAATTCACTACTGGACAAATTCACATCTTTTTATTTTCAAGCATTTTGTTTTCTTAATTTATACCTTCTTCATGCAACTTGTCATGTGTTAGGTCTGTCCATAGAGTTGGCATGGAGTTGTTTTGTTTTTTTTTTTTGTTTATGCTGATTTTTTATGTACTTGACACATACAATGCTATGCTAAGCTTAGTCTGTTTAAAGGGAGGAACTGGCTCTCATGCTATGCTAAGCTTAGTCTGTTTAAAGGGAGGAACTGGCTCTCCACAGCTGTTTGACTTCATTAACTGTTTTTCACAGGACATTTTATAATGAATTTCCAAATAAATGTCACAACATGAATCTTTCTTTCTATTCCTTCTCAGATGTGCTTCCCTCATCCGCACACCTCTAACCCACCTGACATCATGACTCCCTTGGCCTTCTGGCAATCACACAGGACTGTTCAAACATTATCCCAGCACTAGTTTAGGCCTGTGACTTCTAGCTACTTCTTTATGTCCACGCTAGTATAGTATTTCACGGGAACTGAAACATTGCTGTATCTGTGTTAACAAATTATCATTTTCATTTGCAATACTTTTTTTCAAAAAAAAAAAACCAAACCAAAACAAAACCAAAACAAAAACCACAACCCTTCCCTCCTCTTTTTTTCTAGAAAGTGCATCTTGCATTTTTAGGATCATTATTTGATAAGTCATACCAAAATATGTGAGAAAATTATCTTAAGAGGGAACTGAAAAAAAAAAGCTTGCCTATACTCCATATAAAATCAATTTAATACTTTGTAAGCAAATGCTCACAAATGTTATTGATGACTTTTTTATTTATAATTTGGAGATACTCACTCAGACTGTAGATTGTAATAAATTTCAGTTTACACTGCACATCAAAGATTTTTATTGTGGTATGGTTTTTTTAGAAGTAGCACTTAATTGCATAATTAGTTAAAATAATTTCAGTGTGTTTACAGGTGTGAACCCTGAGCTCAGCATATGAAACAGTCTTTAAAAAACACTTTTTAACATCCTGTGCTCCTATGCCAAGCCAAGATCCTATTTCATATTAAAATATAACTTGTGGTATAATTAGTTGGCTAAATTGCAGCAAGAGTAAATCCATTTTTGTCTATGTTCAGCATCTAATGAATGTATCCCCATGCTATTCCTCATTTACAGTTCCACGATAAATACTAGCTGCAGTTGCTAGACAAATATGAAAGTGTCATGTTTAAAGTACATCTCTCTCCTTCAGCCCTCCAGAATGCCTGTTTGTGTTTTCTTAGTTCAGTTAACAACTGTTCACAATAGCTTCTTCAAGGCCATGTGATTATTATTGTGAAAAATGCTTTGGAGGGGTGCAAGTGCCAGCACTCAGCAGATCCGAATGAGAGCTGCCTAGCATCACCAGGCCCTCTGTACTGGCTTCACGGGCAGGTCTCCATTGTGCTAGAAAGCATGATGGCATGTTAAGTGTTTTCTCCCACACAGTATCTCAGAGTACAGACTTACCTATCACCTGTGAAAACAGTGCTTCCTATAATAACACAAAACATGGTAAATCCCAGACTAGTCCCATTTACTTCAGTTTAGAGCAGCAGCAAAATTTCTGGTAGAAGTCAAAGTCTCAGGTAACAGCCAGTTCTGACGTTGGTTTTGGGGGGCATAATAATCCATAGCAAAACTGTGTTTGGGACATCATGTACCTCTGAATCTTTCTGGGATGAAAACTTTGGAGTGTGGCAGCCTTAGGCTTTCTAAATAGTAATATTTCTATGTTGCTATGTAAAAGTCTTTATCCACATGTTGTGCTGTGTAAGTCCATAATCATTAAAGGATATTTATCACACAGCACTAATTAGTGAGCTTGGGCACAGAACTGTAAGAAAGCTGGCTTTTAAGCAATTTTAAGCAATGTGTGTCCACTGCTACAAAGGAAGTGCTTCTGTATTCTTCAAGAACAGAAGTTAATGGCTGGGTTTCCCCCAGAAGAAAGTACCCTCCAACTTCCTTCTCTGGACACTTCCTGAGCTTTTTTGACTTAAGTGGTGAAACTCACCCCAAGAAGAAAAAAATAATTTCTTCTTTTCTCCTACTCCTGTCCTTCCCTGCTAACAGATCCCTAGGCGTTTTCTCAATATCTGTGAGAGAGGGAGTGGTGCCTATGTGGGCACAAGAGGTGAGAGGGATACCTCCCTCATATTAAGAAAGGTGAAGAGTGAAGTCTAGAGTATACCTGTTCCCTCCGTAGCCACGCCACCAGGGAAGAACCTCAGCATCCACTCACTTTCTCACTTCTGTTAAAGATTCATACAGGTTCAAAGATGACATGTGTTTTAACATTTGCCAGCTGTCTTTTGCTTATGAATATTAGAGGTACATGATATAAGGCTTTGCTTTGTTGTCTTACATCTTCCTTGTCTCATCCAGCATTTTCTTAATTGAGAGACATGCATTCATAGTGGTGTAAAGACTTAAAAAAAAATCAAACCACAAAAATTGGAAGCTGCTGTATCTGTTATATTTTTACAGTCACCTGTCTGTAGTCATGTAAGTGTTATGAATGCTTTAAGCAGGCTCTTCAGACAAATAAAAGGTGGATGCTGTATTAGATGTAGCAAAACTTTGCATATTTTCTACTGTTAATGTTAGTGCAATACTCAGTAATACTGACTTTTGAGGGATAGTCTCTTCAACCGCATTTTTCCAGAATCCATTTTCTGTTTTAACATTTATCTTCTTTTTTTCTTTTCAGCAATAATAGCACTTTTATTGTTTGTTATTCATCATTGTTTGCTATTTATTGAAATACTGCAATAACATCCAAATTGCTGCATCTGTATGTGTGCATTGTTGTACTAAACATCATAAAATACAGTTGGAATGCATAGCCTCTACCTTGAATAACTTACAGTTTAATTCACTGCACCAAAAGTGCTTTTAAAGTCCTGACCCCAGCATCTTTGTACAAAACTTGAGTGATAAAGCTTCAGCACTTTTACTCATTTCCTTCTTCTAAGGGACCAAACTGAAGTCCTTGCGGGTCACATATCCACCCACTTATCAAAGTGAAAATGCTTCCCTTTCTCTTTCTAAAATGCAGTAATTTGATGCTGATCTAGAATTAAAAAAAATACGCTATTATTCCCCTTTGAAAACAAGACTTAAACAAAATTGATGTGTTTGCCACTACAGTTCCTTTGTCAGGGCCTTTAAATTTGCAGCTTTGACATTAATGCAGTTAGTATAGTTTATAGTTGTCAGTTTGGGCTGCAGAGTTTGCAGGCTACGTTAAAAAGTACTTAGTAAGATTATGGCCTGGAGGAAACACTCAGTGAAAGCTGCATAACATAAGTAACAGAAGTGGCCATGATCACTAGCTGAGTTCATTTGACTGTCTTAGGCAGCATTTCACTCCTTTAGGTTTAGGCACAGGTTTGGACATGTAGTGCAAATGGGGAGGAAGGAGGGGGCGGAGAACTGTATGGTCTGACAACTCCTTTGCCAGATTGTTCACTTTTTCTCTCATGTCCTCTTTGGTCTAGCAAAACCAAGATGCTTATGCCTCCTTCTCAGTTTGAATTAGTATGTTACAAATTTATTGTGATGATTTCTTTCTTTATACCTAAGAATGAATATGTGGTAATCACTTATAAAAAGTGTCATATATATTTACTAATCTTAATATTTTAACATGGAATATTAATGGAGAGAAGGAAGTGGGGAGAAAAATAAAATGATGCTGTTATGTTTTCTGGACCAATCTCTACATTCAGACTACTAATATGAGAAGTGATCTCTGGTGTACATATGAACCTGCTGCTGATCTTACTATTTACTGCACCATAAAACTGTGTGTGATGTGAAAAATCAAAGCTTAAAGCAAAGACTGACATCGCTGCACTACTGTTACTCTTTCCCCTTTATTTTTCAAATTAAAGAAAGGAGGATGTAAAAACACAGCTATTGGTATGTTAAAAATATTGACTAGATAAAGCAATCATGTGTTTTCCTAATCCTGATTCTTGGCAAGCCCCAGTTTAACCCTGACTTAGTATTATCTAAATCCTAACCCTGTCTGGAAACTAAGCCTCAAATTAGAAATGATAATCACAGAAATTTATATCGCTGCCCTTTGCTGTCCTCTTGTCTTTTATTCACCCGTGCAAAATACATAGTTTCATGCTTATGAACATTTGCATGTGGAAATATGTGGGATGCTGTGTTCTCCTCCACTTCAGAAGTTTACTGTTTCCTTTCCTCAATATATATGATACCCTGCACTTAAAACACCACATCAACTTCTCTGCCTTTGTTTCATTCCCATAACTCTAGCTGAGTCCTCTCCTTATGTTACAGAAGGGACATCTGGCAGGGACTTTTGGATTCCCTGCTGATTGGGGTAATGTGGTTTTATTTTTTGTGGGTTTGTTTGTTTGGGGTTGGGGTTTTTTTTGGTGTTTTTTTCTTGTGTGGTTTTGGGGTTTTATTAGAACATGGCCCTTTGTATTTCCATTTCCATTCCCAGTAAGCAGAACAGACATCAAGAAGTTCTGTCATAACTGAATTTGGGAGTATGATGTTCAGATAATACGTATTGCTGTAAGCTACTACAGTGCTGGAGTGCAAATGTGGGAATAAACCCTTATTTTGAAGGCTTATGTTTTCATATAAGTGATAACTCTCCAAGTGTTTACTCTTTTCATCCAGCATCTAATTGTTAAAGGAGAATGAGAGGTATTTCACTGTTCACGTGAGTAAGAGAGGTCACTTTGGAAAGAGCTTGCTATGCACAGTCTTTAATTTAGCAGATTTTGAGAATTGCCAAAAGGTGCAAGTTCTTTTTTTCATTTTCATGTCCTTATGAAGATACCTAATTTCAAAGGCTCAATGCACTCATTTCTTAAAACAGAACTTATTTAAGGCTAAATGCTAATAACTATGAATATTAACTGACTTAATGCAATGTGAAATTGCTGCTTCAACATTCATACAAATGATAATTCAGTTTAAGTGGCTCTATGTTCTGTTGTATAGACATTACTTTGCAATTTGCAGGGTAATTGCATACAGAGCTACTAAACAAATTTGTTTTCTTTTGCATCAAAAGTGCTTTGCACATCTCTTCAATATATGAAGAATATTTTCTAATGCGTATGTTTTATTGGTTAGTAGGAGCAGATGTTCTCTTATTGAATATTTACCAAATGTTAGTGAGTCTCTGATGATCATATCAATGTCTAATTCCCTTTCCTTGTGTGATATAATAGCATGAAGTTATAGAGAAATCTCCACACATACCTAGATCTATTCTTACAGTGTAGATGTTACCCTCCTTTACTGACTTAGAGCACCACTAAGTAAAAGTATCCATCTGTATGTAGCAGCTTTGAACAAAGGACCCTGGGAAAAGAACTTACTGTGTGTTCGTAATTATTTTTCTGGCAAAATTTACCTTGTAAAAAAATTCAATAGGAATAATGTTTATTAACTAGCACTTTTCTGAGCCTTTATTTTTTAAAAATCTAAATTAGCCTTTTATGTATAGTTAGAAATAGCTTTGGTTTTATTTTTAAATTATTTATATACGTATTTCTTCAATAATAGTACAGAATACCAACAATTTGCTGCAAAACGTTGATCTTACTCTCTCCCCTACTCACTTTGGTTTTACTGTTCTCAATCCTGCATTCAGTTCAGTTGCAGGAAGAATGATTTTGAATAATACAGTCATGATGTCAAAACAGTGCAAATTATATGCTGCTGCCATCTGGAATAGTGAAAATAAAAGCTTTATTTACACCGTTGTTTGAAATAATAAACTTTATTGTGGCAGTTTATCTTCAGTATCTATCGTGTATTCTGGGAATACTCCATGTGTGCAGTTTTATTCTGTGAGCTACAGAATGACTAAAATTAGCCTGTGGCAAAGCTATCAGTGAATCTTGAAACAGATATTTTTTTTGTTCTTCCTGAATAGAATGGAGAACCACCTTCCATTTCCACAAGAATAATTGGTTCACATAGGGCAATATTTTTTAAAAGGAACAGTGATACACGGAGTATGTATTTTAGTTAGGCAGATTACACAGATTTAACTACAAGTTAATACTGGATATTCTGTAAGATGGGTGTTTTGATGGTGCAAATAGTTAATCTGGAAGAAAATTCTTAACAGAAATACTACCCAGTGTTCATGTCAGCTGTCCAGTCCTGGACCCAGTGCTATTATCTTGCCTTTATACTCCATAACCCACAACTGAAGTCATCACAATTTGCTTAGGTACTTTTCATTTGCTCTTCATATCCATATCATAGTAATATTGTCATAATGTACTATAACTGAGAAAAATATTCGCATGATTCTGTCTTTCTTAATAAAACATCATGCTGATTGCCAACGTGATTCTGTAAGGTAGCTATGAAGAATGTAAGACTCTTAAGACCCAATCTGTTTTTAAAACAAAGCTGCCACTCTTCTTGTTGCCAGCAGAGCGTAGACATGATCTGAAAGTAGGTTTTTACAGGGAAAGTAGTCAAAATGTTAAGAAAGTGTGTTGCAAATACAGGATGAAGATCACTGTTTTTCTTTTTGTTTAGCTGTGTTGTACACCTGGGCAGGCTTATCATGAGTCAAATCCATTGTACTGGATTTGAGTGAAATCATCTTCGTCCTTCGGATCCAGCTCTTTTATATACATTGGCTTGACAGTATACCTTCAGACATAGCTTTGGAAGGTCCTGAAATCTTATGAAATAATTATGTCATTTAAAAAGAGAGACTGCAACAGCACACTTCTTTCTTTCAAGATAAGAGTAAACACAGTTAAAGTATGTTTGTGATATGTAGTTGTGGCACAGCTATGTTCAGAGGTTTGGTGGTGGGTTGGGATTTTTTCTTTCTGTAGATACTCTTAAGGGTAAGTATGGTTTCTTTTTGATAAAACAAAATTGAACTTGTTGGTATTTTCAAGGTACCACTCCATCAACTACTGTTTACACATAAAAGCTGAGCTTGAGTCTCTGTTCTAAATGCTGTTGCATTTGTGAGGGCTTGCTCACCTCTAAGACAGGTGCAGCAACATGTAAAATCATGTGCTGAGCAATGTCTTTAGGTATACTTATAGTGAAATCTGAGTGTAGAAGTTTATGTGCTTTCTCCATATATGTTGCTTGGAAGGGAAGTAATAACCACTTTGACAAAAATGGCAGCAGAGGCATGATCTCAAGGAAATTTTTTAGAGATGAGCAATGTCAAAAAAATAGAATATATGGAGTGACAGTTTAGAAATATTAATAACAAACATGGTAGGAAACAAGAGAAGGGAAGGCCTTTTCATATTATTCTCTCTTAAGGGTTCATGTGGTAACCACTTTTTGTAATTGCCTCTCTGTGTTGTTCAGATCATGCATTCAGTGAAAAATAACTTTTGTAGAGCTCTTCCAGCAACTGGAAGTTACACTGGCATAGTACTAAAGGCGTTCTCTTAATGCCAGTAATGGAATGCATTGCTGTTAAGACACCTAACAAATTCAAAGAATGTTCTCTACTTCTAAATCTCTTGTATCTGTCATCCTAAACAAAATATGTATTACATGTGTGACTTATGAAGCACAAGGACAGAGAAATCTGCCCTTTAATGGCCTCTCAAAATGACAGTACCAAACAGCTTTGAGAAGGTCAAGTCTGATTTAAATTGTTGATGAATCGGAAGCTAATTCACTAGAACTGAACATTAATAGGGAACAGTAGTATATACTATGGTTTAGAGCCTAATGAGCATATGAATGACCAGTAAAAAATATTTTTCTTTTTACCTCATGTGAAACTGTACAGCAGACATGGTATCAAAAATTTTTAACAATTACTTTTCTCTTACTATGGCTGAGAGACAGTTGCTCCCTGATCTTGCATAGAGTGTTTGATGATCTGTCAAACTTGGTATCATCAAATTGTAAAGACAGTTTTGTACAAATCACTAGTAGAGAGAAAAAAAATCTAGTAACATCTTAAAAACTGAATCCACTGTAATAGGCATTCCAATTGCAAATTTCTTATTTTGCTGGTCCGTTTGATGTTGAATATTGGGTTTTATTGCCAAATACCTGAGAGCCAGATTGGAAACAAGCCACAACTGTCAAAAATATAACAGTTCTGGCTATTTGAATCTGTTACATTGTGATGTTTCTCATGAAAATTTCATGAAGAGCATTCATTCAGAGAGATTCTATGCATAAGGGGTTTGGATAGAATTTAATTACCCTTATTAAAAGCAAGAAAGGAAAGCTCTTTACTACTCCATTCTGTTAGTATTCAAAATAGATTATCTTTGTTGTACACTTACATGTTTGCAAAAGGGACTCCAGGGTTTTCTGTGTAAGCCAAGTAGGAAAGGAAAGGTCAGGTCATAAAAAACGTGTTCTGTGTCGCAAGTCAAATTTGGTCAGTTACTCCCAAAGTAAAGATTTTATGTGTATAAACAGACATGAAACTTACCTTTCTTTGGGAAGAGCCTGTAGCTAGTGAAGTGTTTGACACTTAACCACTGAGTGGCAGAAATAGTAGCTCTGAACAGTGGTGCAAACTTATGGGAGAATTGTATATGCTGTACCAGAATAGGATCTACGTGCATTTCTATTGCCAGCAATTAAGTAGCTCATGGGCAACAGCAGACCCCAGGAACTGCAAAGATTCATAGGATGTACTTGCTTGCTGCACATATTTCATAAAAGTCTGAAAATTTCCCTGAAATTGTTTGAAAATATAACACATTTTTCATGAAAGACAGTTGGCACTGAACAATTTCTTCTAAGTTAATTTTATCCCTTAATATATTGCATGTCAGTAACCACCAATCAAGACATATAATACTTGTTTTATAGTTAGTATTGATCCTCCTCCTTTTTTTTTTTTTTGCTTGTCCTTTTTGAAAGGAAATAAGAATTATTTTGCAATAAAAATATTTTTTTTTACATTTCAGTGGAAATGAAGAGCAAGATGATGTAGTTCAAATAGATTGTTTTACCTATGCTAACGAGATTTCCTAGAAATTGCATGATCCCACTGTGCTTTCAGTGTTACTTACTAGCATGTATTTTCCTAAGAAGGCAAATTGCTCTTGTTCAGTATTTCCTAATATTCCATTATTAACTTCACTTGGGTAGGATTTTTTTACCATATCTGAGTGGTTTAGTTGACACAGTTGTATCTATTCAAGATCATTATGCATGTCCTGTCACTTTATCTTTGATAACTGCGTAGCTATGGTGTTCAGTTTTCTCAGTGCTTTGTGCTTTTACAATGCATTCATCCTCACAGCACTTTTGTGTAGCAGTAAAGCACTGTCATACCCGTATCGCAGATGGACAACTGAAGCACAGGGACATTAAAAGTTAAGATGAATAGCACATAGGTAATAATGATAAAAGCAAGAAATATAACTTGGGTCTCCTAAGTCACTGGCCAAATCCTGTACTGCATGATCATACTTCCTTTTGTACTTGTATCATGTAAAGAAATATGGTTTTCCCTGTTGTCAATGGCATGGTAATTCAAATTTTCACGTAAAATAATAAGGAGACTTGCAAGCAGAGCAACATCAGTATTGTAAAGTACCATAATGGGAACCTAATGATTATGCACTACATACAGTAGGTCTGCCAATTTACTGCATTCTAGAAGTATAAAATTTGTAGCCACTATTTTGTGAACTTTCTATTTTATATCAGCATTTTGATCACTAAGTTACAAAAAATACTGCCTGGAGGTCTGGTTTTGGCACCAATTCCCTGCAAACAAGCACTTAGGAGACCCTTGGATGTTAAGCAGGGTGGTGACCGGGGTTTTCATGAGTTACTATGCAATGTGAAATCCTTCAAACCACACATTTCTTTTGCAGAGGATCAAATTCCCCGAGGTTTCCCCACCATTGACATGGGCCCACAGCTGAAGGTGGTTGAACGAACTCGTACAGCTACCATGCTATGTGCAGCCAGTGGCAATCCTGACCCCGAAATAACTTGGTTCAAAGATTTCTTACCTGTTGACACAAGCAACAACAACGGCCGCATCAAGCAGTTACGCTCAGGTAGGGTCTTGTTACTATTTCCACTAACGCCCAGAGTTGTTCTCTCTCACCTTTTCTTTCTTTTCTTTCTCTTCCTTTTTTTTTTTTTTTTTTAATTTTCTGATTTTTATTTATAGGGAATAATTTCTCTTCCTCTCTTTTCTGTGTTACTGAGTGTGTTGTCCATGTCTGTGATGTTGTCATAGCCTTTTCTAGAGTCTGTCTCTATGTGTTTTGCAGCTTCTGTTTACTCCACATTGCTCACTGCTGTGACTGTAGTTTTTGATAATTTTTTTCTTTACTGCTTTTTGCAGTACTTGATGGATCCATTTTCTCCGCTTTCTTTCTTCTTTCCTTTTTATTTTTTTTTTAACAAATTTATTTCAACATTGGACTTCATTCAGAAATTGCAAGGAGTACCAATGGTTTTATTCATCAAAACCAAAACCTGCATTAGGCACTTCAATTAAAATTTAAAATGTGTTTTGTGCTGTCTTTTCCACATTTGACTCCACCAAAGATTAGCCAGTTTGGACACATCTTCTTTCCTCTCACAAATACATAAAACACAATACTTTTTCCCATGCACAATTGTACCTTAAAAAGAGAATTTAAAATAAAAGAAAACAAATCCTTGGGTAATCTGTGGAATAAAGTTTTTTTTTTGCTGGTTGAGCATTTTTCCAACACATTTAGCCACAGTAGTGTGCGCCCACGCTAAAGCTTTATGAATCCTACATTTTCTGGATCTACAGAAGTCTGCTTTTGGTGTAGAATCCAGCTTTTGCTGCTTTCTCTCTCTTTGCCCCTTGCACCTCCCTAGCAGTTCTTTCACTCTCTGCCCTAGTTTATTCTTTTGCTCTCTTTAGATTAAAAAAAAAACAAACCAGAAACACACCTCTAAATTTATGACGCTTAAAGCTTATCCCTAAATAAGATAATTGGGATATAATGAGCTTTTTTCTTTGGCAATTGTAGTAGATATTGTTGTAGAATCTAAAGATGTTTGATCACATGTCTTCCCAGAATTCTCAGCTTTTGACCTGTCCTGTGATGTTAAATCGTCTTGTTAATTTTTTTGCTTGTTGTCAGCAGAACTGTGTAAATTAACCTTCTGTTAATGTAAATTAAGAATTAATTTTTCACGTGACATAGATGATTTAGTATATAAAGTTTTAACTGAAAACTTTGTACCAAATTATAAGGAATATAATAATATTTTTATGCTGTCTTTCTTCTCTCCGTATTTAAATCTCCAGAATCTATTGGTAAGTGCTTAGTTCTGAAGCGCACTTCACCCCCACTAATTTCCATATTCAGAATTTTATGATGATTATGATTATGATTATGATTATTTTAGTAGTATTTTAGTAGTATTATTAGTAGTATTATTAGCATTATTATTACTATTATTATTATTAAAATGCATGGCATGCATTTTACTAACAGTCAGTGTAGTCACCAGATCCCTATAGTGGCGCACACGCACACCTCCACAGAAATGTTGTCTTATCAGTCCTAGCAACGCCTGAAAGAAACAGTACACATGTATCACATACCTGTAGAACAGTAAATGCCATAATCCAGCCTAAACTACAGTGTTTGTTTTGAGATAGCCTTCAGTGTACCCTCTTTTTATAGAGATATATATATTTATATTTTTTTAAATAGAATTTCCAATATTTTCCTAAACTATGTCATAAGTACAGTATTGTAAAGTTTCTTTTAAGTATGTGAGGCATATTCGATATATATCTAACCCTATATAACCAAACATCTAAGAATGCAGATGCTACTCTGAGAATGGCAATGCAGCCAATTGTAGCCTTTTTGCCCTTTGTGGTACAATGCAACTTGCTTTTATAACCTGATAATACTAATTATTCCTGTTTTAACAGTATAGTAATTCAAGTTTCTCTTAAGACCTTATATAATTCTGTAAATCTAATTTGATTCTTCTTCCAAAGCCCTAGCCTCCTTCTTCTCGTACTAATGCTTCTTCTTTCTAATCTTATTTGCATTCATATTATCCACCCAGGTGGTACACCAATAAGAGGTAAGAGTGCTGAACTAACGTTCACAGAATGATCTTACTCATTCTTTCTGTCCTTTCATCCCTCTCATCTTTGTCCTGGTTTGTGTTGGGGTTTTTTCTGGTTTTGTTTTTTGTTTTTTTTTTTTTTGTTTGTTTGTTTTAAATTAAAAAAAAAAAAAAGAAAAAAAAAACCACACCAAAAAACCCAAACACAGAAATGTCCATCATCTGATTATTTTTATTTTTCCTTTGTCCTGTTTGGTTATGATCAGTGACTCTCATATTGTGACCTTTCTTTCTGCACACTCCCTTTTCCTTTCCCTTTTTCGTTTGTTCATTGAAAAAAAAAAAAAAAAAGAAATGATAATTTGATTTGTGATATGCTTCACAGAAAGCATATCCAGGTCTTCTGGCCATAGCCCAGTCACAGCGTACCATTTGTCCCTCTTTTTTCTTTTTATTCTTCTTCTTCTTCTTTTTCTTCTTCTTCTTTTTCTCTTTTTTTTTTCTTTTTTTTCCCTTCTTTTTTTCT
>NC_051210.1:53036407-53055124 GCF_015220075.1 Falco rusticolus
TTGAGCTTAATGATGTCAGGCAGTCTGCAAACTATACTTGTGTTGCTATGTCTACCCTTGGCGTTATAGAAGCAATAGCGCAGATAACTGTCAAAGGTATATCTCCAGCACATATATTTGGACATAGTGCAGTCTTTCTTTCGTTGATTGCCATATTCTGAGCAAATGTATTGCACTGAAAGGGACTAAATGCCTCTTACCCTCTTAAATCAAGAGGTTAAATAGTCCAGCCAGTTGCTGGTGTAAAGCAAAATACAGGTTCAGACAGCAATAACACCAGTAAATAAGTTCATCATAATGTTCCATTATTCTCCTGTGTCTAGCTCCCAGCCTTTATTTCAAGTAAATAAAGGATCTTGCAATCTTGCATATACTTGTCAACAGCAGCAGTCTTTAGGAATCACTCATTTGGATTTTAGAGTTGCTGGGTGTCCACGTATTGTGTTCACTGAGTAGTTGGAAACTAGAGGTTCCAAAAATATCTGAAAAGTAAATTGTAAGTGTGCACTGTCTATAAGATTCCTTTTCTGCATATGTTTATGGGATCTATTACAAAAGTCAGTATCTTTAATTTATATGAAATAAACCTTATCCTATATAACTTGAAGATTTTTTAATAGATTTCTGGAGTAAATCATAATTGCCAAAAGCTTGCTCTGAACAGATTATACCTTCTTTCCATTCCAATCTTTCTGTTTTCTTTTTTCTTGTTGTTGTTGTTTGTTTTGTTTTTTAAGGTAGTCATTGTAATAGTTAATGTCCACTGTTACATAGTGGTAACTGTATTTTTGGTTATTTCTCTTTAGCCTTACCCAAACCTCCTGGAACACCTGTGGTGACAGAAAGCACAGCAACAAGCATAACATTGACTTGGGATTCTGGAAACCCTGAGCCAGTTTCTTACTACATAATCCAACACAAACCCAAGAACTCTGAGGAGCCATATAAGGAAATAGATGGGGTGGCCACAACACGCTACAGCGTGGCTGGCCTCAGCCCATATTCAGAGTATGAATTTCGGGTAGTTGCTGTAAATAACATTGGGCGAGGGCCACCGAGTGAGCCTGTGTCAACAAGGACTTCAGAGCAAGCACCTTCAAGTGCACCACGCAATGTGCAGGCCCGTATGTTGAGCTCTACCACCATTTTGGTACAGTGGGAAGAACCTGAGGAACCTAATGGACAAATACAAGGTTACAGAGTTTATTACACCATGGACCCCACTCAACATGTCAACAGCTGGATGAAGCACAATGTGGCTGACAGCCATATTACCACTATCGGGAATCTAGTACCCCAGAAAACATACTCTGTGAAGGTTCTTGCTTTTACTTCTGTTGGGGATGGACCACTTTCTAGTGACATCCAAGTCATCACTCAAACAGGAGGTAAGTTAACGATTGACAGAATTTGTGAAAAAAAACCTAAGTGCATGCAGAAATGTTGCAGAGAGATAATTTGAGTTTAAAAAATTGAAAAAAAACAAAACAAAAAACTTGCTCTGAAGGAGAGCCAGTTCATTCAGGCAGTTTTGCAGTTACCCTTTACTCAGTTCCACAGTACAAGTCATTATTGCAGAGTGGAAATTATCCCCTCACCCTTTCATTTCTTTTTTCATCAATCTCAATAAGTTTGACTGAGGTTTAAATGAAATTTAAGTCAGGTCTCAGGGACATATCTTCATCCTGGAGGTGGCCAAATGTTACAGCTTCTATTTGTCAGTGCTCTGTGCACCAAAAGTGTTTGTCAAGTAGTTCTTCACAGCTTTATTTGAGGAGTTACCTGTGTTGGTGGGTTTTGTTTAGATGGCATGTGATTCCCTTATGCTACATCACTCTAGTGAATCTTGCTTTTGGAAATTTAAAATTGATGTGTACTGCATGTATATTCAAATAGTTGGTAAGTTCTGGAAGCCCGTGGAAGCATTAAAAAAACAACAGACCTTTGTGTAGGTGCAAGCAAACAGATCTGTACACGTTGGGTTTATAAATCAAATCCAGCCTGCCCCTACAAAGTGCACAAGGTCACCATCCTCTTGTTCTGTGTTTTCAGTTACTTTTGTTTCTGTGCAGGAGTTTTAGGTCCATGAATTAGTTTTATTAGCAAAGAACAAGCAAGCATAGTGAAAAACATGGCAGAGAATTTTTATGAAACCAAAAGCAAGAAGCTCTGGTGGAGCTACACTGCAGAAAGTGTTTTATTGTAGCGATAAGAAATAAAAGCTCCCTTTGTCTAGTGGTTTAGAGAAAACTATGAAGTATTACTATAGGTCAGTGATTGCATAGAAATGTTATATAATGCTACTTGAAATTTTTGGTACTGGAAAGTTTCCTGTTGAAGAATTTAGCATCTGTCAGAGTCACAAAGCGTATCTCTAAGGTGTAACTGAAGACAGTTAAGTTTCATCCACATTTTACTTCTGCTTTTAAACAATATGCATTTAATAGAGAACAGAAATTGAGGTATTGTCCTGGAACCTTTCTCGGTGTTGTGTTACAGAAAGGTCTAGGTGTTACCTTTTGCAGTATCTCAGCTCAGAAGTTACTAAATTAACTTTTTTAGACGTTCTAATGGTACATTAGAATGTGTCTGTGTGCACATGCAAATGTAAATATATAAAAATAGTTTAATTTTGGCAATTGTAACCTTTTTCAGGAACTAGTTTTTATATTGACATCTGACTTCTTTTTGAATCCATGTGCAAAAAGCTTTGAAAGAAGGTTTAGTGAGCCTCATCTGTGCTTTCACTTAAAACTGTAAAACTCTTACTTTAACAAGAGTTTCTCAGTGGCTTCCCCAGAGAAGGATGAAGAAACCGGAATGATGAGTACTGAGGCTTAGCTGGACCAGCCCAAGTTCCATTACTTGCTGAGATCACTTGACAAATGCTTTGTTCATTAAAACCTTTCTAGAGCTTTAATTTTCTAGCCATTAAATGTGCCTGTCTGTTTCTGATTACTGTTGCAATCTGAAGAAATTATGACAACATTAACAGTTCAGGAGGGATTCTCAATACGTGTTTTCAGATTTGTAACAGAAGTCGAGTTGACATTGTTTATTTTTGACTGCATACAGAAGGCACTTTTAAGCACTGATACTTGTGCTTGAAATACAGACATTTTAAGTCATAAAAGAGAATAGCTAAGAAAGTCTAGTGCAGTTTTCCAGTTCAGGGTGTGTTTAAAAACTAAGATTCTCCCATTCTTCTATCCAGCAGTTTCTTTTCAGTGAACACTGCAGAATAAAATGCCCTCCTTTACCCTTCTACAGATTTCCTGTTATCTAAATCTGAATATGATTGTTTTGGTTGTCAAGCTGAATCTCATCCTAAAAACTACAGTGAATTATAAAGTGCCATTTTAAAACAGTGGAAATGGATTTAATGGAAACATATGTAAAGAGTAAAAATAAGAACGGGATGGTGATTACATTTCAGTTGATTTTTTTTATATTATTTTTCCCTTTTTTGAAACAAATAAGCCTGTCATTGTAAATGTGTAATTTAACCCTTTAGGCTTACTTTGGGGATATTAAGAGTATAAATACAACAAAATCTGATTGACAGCTGTGACTTACAGACTCTGTTAACTTGATTTCCCTCAAAGCTTTCATGCCTTATGTATATTCTGATCCTTGAAGACAGATTATAAAAAATGAATAAATTGTTTTTAAAAAGCCTGTTCATGAGAATCTTTGCTTTCTTAGTGCAGCAGAATTGTTCTTTTGAAATGGCTGTATGGGTGGCTTCTCACTTGGCAGGTCAGGTGAAACTCTGCTGATTGTGAAAATTAGGTTTCTAATTAAAATATTAACTAGGTGCATGTAGTTTGAGACGAAGAGAAGGAAGTGTTTTTCAGACAACCAAACATTAGAAAAAAATAAAAGCTTTATGTTCAGTGTTTCAGTGTTCTGCTTATGCATTTTAAGGAAAAGACATGTCCTGTTGCCTAGTTGTTTTCAGCAGTGTTTACTGTAAAGAGACAACATTTTAAGAAATTAAATAATCAGAAAACAGCTGTAGAGCTGAGCCTTTTGAATAATGCATTCTAAAAGCTACACCTAAGGAAGTCCTTATTCTGCAGTTTTCAGTCAAAGGATTTGATTCTGCTGAGGATGGAGTCAGGACCAGTATATGATTTAGGTGAATTGACTTACACCAAGTTTTAGAATAAAGAAATATCAGTATACGTGTTAGTGTGATACTTCTTTTCCTTTTTCTTTTTTTGTTGAAAAACAAAAACTGTGTTGGTTTGTCTCCATTTAGCTGCTCAGGACACGCTTCTTAGGTATCTTCTCATATTTCCTTTTTTTGCTTAAACTGGTCAAAAGTATGCATACTCTGAGCAGCATCCTTTACCTTGTGTGTACCAGGAAAGTTCTTGAGCTTTAAACTGAAGGTCTGAGCTTTGTTTGATTTGGTTTGGTTTAGTTTGGTTTGGTTAGGTTAGGTTTTTAATGTGCAAAGAGAGGATAGCTACTGAAGGCATTCAGAGAATCCTCGTTTTATTCTGAGCTTAGGTAGAAAGAGGGGAGAATGAGAGATATACAAGGTCTTTTGGGTGATGTATTATTGGAGAAAGAGAGAGGAAAAATATTCTGATGCTACTTTAAGCAAGAACTTACAATATAAAACCTATAGTTACTTTTAAACCAAGGATTGGCAGTGGTTTGAAGACTAAGGTTTATTACAGTTCTAGAAAGCTAATCTTTTTTAACATAGAGAAAAGGACAGTAATGAGAAGGTCAAGTATCTGACTTGGAGGTCACATAAGTGAAGCCTTAGCTTAAAGGAAATGAGTTAATGGTCCTGGAGTTCTTATTGTAAAAGATTAGAAATTCAGAGGAAGGGAGTCTGTAGCAAGGGGATACAGTTCTGCTTTGTAGCAAGCTAGCTATTTTGCAGGCATTTCAGATTCTTTCAGGAACACATGAACAGGGAAACCTCATGTCTGAAACTCCACAGTACTAGTCTCCTAGTGAAGCATTTAATGGAAATGGACTTTGACAAGGGAAGCGCTGAAAGCAAGTAGCTGGAAACTCAGGTGTAGTGCAAGGAAGCAGATGGTAGAACGATTTGGAGCTGAGGTGGGCTGCAGAATAGTTTTTAAGTGACAATATTTCCTTAAGTAACGTTCCTGGTCAGGTAGAAAAGAATATTTCAGCTTTTGAATAACACCCCTGCTCTCAAAGCACAGTTAACTTCTGTTAAGTTTCCCAGTCTCTATGTTTACTTCATTTAAATGCTAACATGATAAGACATATAATGAGGATATTACCCTCACTGAGTGATATTTTTTTAAGCCTTTAATCTCCCCAGTTCTTTCCTTGTTAGAATACAAAATAGGGTATGGTTATGGGATTTTTTTTTTTTAATCTGACTTTTTTTCTAGTCCAGGTGTTTGCAAATATGTGGATGAGTTGAATGCTGGAAAAGTCCACACATTACATTTGGCACTGAACTTAAATATGAAAGAATCCAGCCTGATATAATGTTAAGACTATTCCATTGCAATATTGTAGACTGTGGGCAGAACAACTTTGTCAAGACTACGCGGACTCTGTCTTTAAGTTTTTTCTTTTACTTTGTGGGCTCCCTCAATATCAGCTACACATATTAAGAAAGCGATTTATGAATTTCTGGTTGTTGTTTTGGTTTGGTTTTTTTTTCACAAAATGTGCTATGCTTTTTGGACTTTAAAATTTGTTGTTAATTATTTTGAATACTGTGGTTCTGTGTTTGATCCAGCAGAAATGAAAACCTCAGCTATCTTTAGAATCATTTGAAGAGGTTATTTCTGTTGTAGCTGAAAGAGGGAGAACAGCATGCTCATATAGTTAGTACATTACACATTTTATTTTGTAATCATTTTCCATGAGAATTTGGTGTCACAAAAAGTACAAGTATTGTTTTGCAAAACAAAAAACCCAAAACTCTGGAGCACATTAACTCTTGAATTGTAATAGCTTCTCTGTAGAGCTTCACGCTTCTTCCAGAGCAAGCAGAAGCATGAACTCTTGGTCCCTTTCAGTTCCCAACTGATTGTAAATTCTCTTGATCAATCTATTTTCCTTTGCAAAAGTCATTCCTAGTTAACTGATTGAGTTTGCTTTAGGTAGGGATTTCACCCTAGCAATGTCATGGGACCCCTTCTGACCTGGAGACTTTCCTCTCTTTCCAGCATCACTTGCAAACCCAGCACAGCCCTGGAGTGTTTTTCTGGTTACTGCAGCCAGCTGAGGAGCTGTGTGGGAAACTACAGTGCCTTTCCAGTTTGAGACCCCATTTTATTATTCTGTTCTGGCATTTGAGTCAGAGATGGACATAGAACCACATACGTAGGACAAGGTCCAGCAATCTGTGTTTGGTTTTGGTTATGCAGCAATGAACATGGACTAGGCCAGCAAAGGTGTTGAACTTGGTATGAAGTTTTGAAAAGACTAATTTGGGACTTTGTTCTTTGTTTTGTCACTGCTCTGCAGTGTTACATCATTTGTACTACATAAGTTATGTCAGGTTTACAAGCAAGAAATTTGGTGCACAGGGAAGTTACGGATGTTAATGTATGTTTGTAAAGCACATTGACCTCAAAGTAGAACAGACAATATAGAGAGAATGCTCATGCAGAAAGATCCTGTTCAGTGAGCTGACTAGGTACAGCACTAACAGGGAAAGTGAGATTTGATCTGTGTAATTAAAAACTCTTCAGTAAGAGTATAAAGTCCATATACATAGATTTTCCAGTTTCCCTGGGTATTTTCCATCTCTGAAGGAGACCATTACCTTCTGTCAGTTGCTCCCACTTGGCTTAGTTCCCATGTGCCACTGAAGAATTTTTTTAACAGATGTGTGTTCCAGGCATAAATCCTAAATTGTTTAAAAGTTATTGTCCACTTTCTTTATCTGATACTTTTCCTTTGGCTTAAGCCTTGCATTCCCTACCAGAGTTTATCAGCAATACAGTTTGTTTAGTTGCTGTTATTTTGGTTTTGTTTTCTTTCTTCTCCATCTTCTTTTATCTGTTTGAAGCGATGCAGATTTCCCTGTCATCTCTTTCTTCTATCAGTTTTTTCAGCTTCAGAGTTGCCTAACCGTGGTTGAAAAATGTGAAGAGAGACTAGACTTTGCAGCAAGATATTATTTTGGCAAACAGCATTTGAGGAAGTCCAACTAGCCATCAGATTGTCTTATAAAATGATAAATTGCAGACCTAAAACCCTAAAGGGTGGGTTTTTTTCTTGAGCAGAATGCTGGGAGGATGAGGGTCTTAAAACATGTAGAGAGACAGGAGATACCTTTTGTTCTCCATCTGCAGCCATATTTATCATAACGAGTGACACCAGCCCTCATATGGGTCACTTGACTAGTCGTCCACCATGTATCCTATGTTAAGCACAGATGACAGCATCACAGGACAATTCAGTTGGCAGGGTGGTCTTCTGAGGGAGGTCTCCAGCCCTGGGCCCTTCCCAAAGCAAGCTCAGCTGTGGGGTCAGACCAGGGTGCTCAGGGCTTCACCCAACTGAGGCATAAACTTCCCTGCAGCCCGACCTCCCTGGGCCATGGCTCCATCACTGGACTGTCCTCAGGAAAAGGATTCTCCTTACCTCCAGCCTGAACGTCTCACATTTCAACTTGTACCACTGCCTCTTGCCCTGCTGCCACACATTGCAGTGAAGGGCCCAACTGCATCTCCTCCATCTCTCCGATCAGCATCAGGAATGTTGTTGGGTGCCCCAAAAGCCATCCCTTCTCCTGGCTGAACCAGCCCCAGTCCTGGAGCCTCATTGCAGGGCAAGTCCCCAGCCCAGAGCAGTCTTGCTGAGGCCCAAAAACAGATGCAGTACCCAGATGTGGTCTGATGGGCACTGAGCAGAGGGGAAAGTCCCTGCCCTCCCCTAGCTCTTGTGGTCATTGCCTCCTCATACCACCCCAGGCCTTGCTGGTCATGTTGCTGCCTGGCCACAGGGCTGTCCCCAGCTCAGCTCGAAGCCTGCTAGGTGCCAGGGCTCAGGGCCATCCCCCACAGCTGCTCCCTGGCCCCATCAGCCCCAGCCTGTGTCCCTGAAGGGCTCTGCCTTCCTGGGACAGGGCTTGCTATACCTCATGGGGAGCCATCAGCCTGTTCCTCCCCCCTCTCCAGTTCCCTCTTAACAGCAGCCTGGCCCTTGAGTGTGTCAGCTGGTCCCCCCCAGCTTGATGTCATCTGCAAACCTGGAACACATGCCCTCCATCACCTCCTCCAGGTCACGGATAGAGATGTCAAACACAAGATGAATAGCATGGTACAAATAACATAAGCTGATGTTTGACCTTCCATGACCAAGCAAAGCTGATTTCATAGCTCCAACTGTGCTGTTCAGTTACTTTGCCAAAATATTTTTGCCTGTCCTTTGATACACATTGAAGCAAAACATTTCTTCCACAAGTCAGTTTTACCAGTTTTTATCTTTTTGTCAGATGAAGCAAACAAAATGCCTACAGCCAAATATCCACCTGAGTTTCATGAGATGCATTTGGAACAACCTGTAGCAAAACAAACATTTCCAAATAGCTGCCTAGAGTCCGAATTCATTGTTAAGTTTTGGCAAGTCTGCAGTCAGGCATCACATCTACTTTAAGCTGTGTTCAACAGGAGGCCAATCTGCAGCTGTTGTCTGATTCTTCCTCAGGAGTGTTTTGAAGCAGCTAACCTAAAAAGTTGTAAAGTTCACCTAGTAAATGAATTTATACAACTATGCTATAGATTTGCCAAGTTAAAGTTTGATCTAGTGGTGTTTCAAAATCTGTTTCAAAGTTAGGAATTATCCTGTTACCCCACTGTCTCCCTCTTAATTTCAAATATGTTCAATTTTAAAAGGATAAAATTAGAAGTATTTCTGTCAAAAATACTTCATTGATATTTTCTGGAATTGCTCACAAGAAAAAAAAAGTGAAAGGTAGGGACTTGCAACCTCCACACAGGAGCTTGAATATACACCTTGTTGACAGGTTATCTGTCTATTTATCTAAAGTTAGATATCAAACCTGCACCAGCATACATAAGGGCAGTGTTATCCTCAGAGTGACATTAAGTAGAAGTCTTGGGGAGATAAAAATTATGATTATAAAAGTTTTGAAGTCTTTTACTTTACAAAAGAAATGTACTTGTAATGCTATAATAAAATTGTACCCAAAAAATGATTTTGAAATTATCATTATCACCTGTGACAGTATGTGCTGAGAAGTGTGTCTCACCTTTTTATCTTAAAAATAAGAGCATGCAATTTTTTATTTTTTTTTTAAATCTAGAAATGCTGTAAAAGACTATTTCATGCCTTATCAACAACACTATTAACTGAAAGTAATGTTTTAGAACTTGGGTGCCCATGTGATTTTATATATTTCACTAACAGGGTTATATTTTGCCATCTTTTCCCAGTCAGCCTTATTATTTTCCATAGATTTGCAGAAATAAATGATGGTAACATTTAGTCTGGATAATTTCTGTGATCATTGCACAAGATGTAACAACAGATAATGTTCTTGACTACTGGAATCAAAACGGCATTTTTAGTTATTGCAATTAGGAAGTATTAGTACAAAGTCAGCTATATTGGTAAAAATAACAGTCATTAAAAGAGTAGAAATATGTCACTTAATAAGAACATTACTGAAGATCTCTTCAGTAGGTTATAACTTCAGGTTACAAAAACATTCAAAATTTAAGTGTCTTCTTAAAGAGCAGGGTGTGTTTAGTATCTTAGTTATTGATGAGCTAAGCAAACCATTTTCCGATTTGGAAGTCTGTGTAATGGTTTTAGCTCTTTCTTGCTGACTGTTCCAGCCAGCCTTATGTGATACTAGCATTTCCCCATATACACGCACATATATACACATTTGCCATTTTCACATAGGTTATTAGGTTGCTGGTTTTCATTACCAGGCTTCTGTTCAATTGCATTGCAATTCTGTGTGCATTATTTACATTACAAAGCATTTCTTTGAAATCCTTGATAATTTGTAATGTGTTAACTAAATATATTATTATTCTTTATCTGAGCTCAGATTAATTTATTTCATTGTACAGTTAATCAATTTGTTTAAGTTCAGTAAGTTCAATAAAAGTAGTATTGTGTGAAATGTTCAGAGATAACAGCTTAAAAGGTTTGAAAGATAAGTGTTGAATTAGCCAAATAAAACATTGGCAACACTGCTCAACTTTTTCTTTAGTGCCTGGTCAGCCATTGAACTTCAAAGCAGAACCTGAGTCTGAAACAAGCATATTACTTTCCTGGACACCTCCACGCTCTGATACCATTTCCAGCTATGAACTGGTTTACAAAGAAGGGGAACATGGGGAGGAGGTAAGTGAAGAGACATCTTCTTTAATGAGTCAGACATAAAATGCTGCAATCGTTTGGAATGGATGGATTAGTAACTTTCTTTAGCACAAATGCCTTGGTCTTTGAGCCCTTAACAGCCTTTGTTGTTAAACGCACTGGTCAGCCTAATGGTGTAAACAGGAGAAGGTGCTATTGATAGCTACCACCAGTCAGTGGAACTTTGTTGTTGTTTGTGAGGAGTCATCCACAGAAGCTGCATCCAGTTTCAGACATTGATTATGCCTCTCCAAGCCTGGTCCTCTACAAAGGCTTGGAAGCAGCGTGTTTTGGGGCATGTTATGAACTAATTAAGATTTTTTGCACTTGGAATTTGAAGTCTATTTTCAGCCTTAGCGAATTTGTCTTCCTCTTTGCCACCACGTAGGAGAGTTTTTAAGCTTCTCTAATCATTCTATAATGTTTGAAAAGAAAATATGTTTCATTTCCTAGAGATAAAAACCTGCCATGGACTTTTTCTGTACCATTATTTCTTGAAGAATTTTCTGTTTGAGGGCCTCTGTAGTGCCAGTACCACAGACTTTAGAATCTACTGTCCTTCTGATACGGAAACCATGTGATGTTGCCAGGTGTCCCAGACAAAAGAAATAAGCCAGGAGTCTCAGAAGGCAGCAGGAGATTATCAGCCTCATTGATTTCTCCTGCATCATCAACTCATTGCTGATGCTTCAACTGAGCTTATGTTTATGGAGGCTTTACACATATACTGTGAACGCATAAACTTACTTTGTGGAAGGGGGCCAGACCTGTATTTCACCTCCAAATAGGATGCAGGCTTCTGCTTAATAAGTTACCCGTTGGAATAACTTCCTCCCTAAATAGTTTGAACATGAATTTAACTGTGAGGTTAAACCCAAGATTACTCACATTAAAAAATCCTGTCATTCACTGTCATAAAGGGTAACTATAGGTTACTCTTATACTCTGAAAATGCTTTTATACTTTGTACACAGCAATTACTTCCTCAAACAGTCAAGCAATATTTCTGGCTCTAAGTTTTACCCAGTGAGCTTCCTTAATGTGTGTTTGTCAAATGTAATGTATTCATTTTCTGGTTTGGTTTAGTTTGGTTTTATTTTGATTTATTTTCCTGAATTTAATTTTTTCTTAATAATATTATCATCAAAGTATAAAAGTATTTCTTCTATAGGCAACATACTGAATTCAGTGTCTCTGAATATTAACCAAGACATTGTTTTATTACCTACCTTTAGCAACGGGTTTCCACAGAACCTACTACATCTTATCGCCTGCAAGGCTTAAGGCCAAACAGCTTGTACTTATTCCGTCTAGCTGCACGTTCTCCACAGGGCCTGGGTGCTTCAACAGCAGAAATCTCGGCGAGAACCATGCAGTCAAGTAGGTGTCTTTCCTTGCTAACTTTTTTCCCTTGTTTTGTATTTTTCAAAGGGATTAATTTCGGTAGCCCGGACAGACAGCAGCAAAGGAAAAGGCAAAATGTCATGAAACTCATCACATTTGTCTTCTAATGAGATGCAAAAATTTGTCAGGGATTTATGTATACATCTTTAAATATTTAAATTAAGACTTAATTAAAAGAATCAGATATTTAAGGATGATGTCCAGGAGTGCTACCTTTGCCTGATAAGTTATGCTTTCCTGACAGTTTGCATTACACATCATTTTAAAACTTAGTGAAGTTCTATTTCTATTTGTTTTAAATTAAATGCCTTCTCTTAAAGTAATATTATTCAAAACAGAAAATTCAGATTCTCAGTTGACATGGGGCCTTTCAATTTGCAGTCATGACAGATGTGATTACACCATCATTTCTTGTTAGTGTTACATATTAATAGTAATTAGTGTAACTGGAAATACTTTGCTGCAGACCTGGAAACCACAGCTAAATGCGCTTCTGAAGCATTTCTAAGGCATTTAGAATAAACATAAAAAACCAATCATTTAACACAAGACTAGGTTTAGAGATAATGGCAAGGCAGCTTTTAATTTTAATAATCCAGAATCAATAATGTGGTGAATAAAAAAGGTATTTATTTATCCTGGGAGCCATTTCAGCTATCTGGGATGCTCATTCGCTCATACTGGGTGAAGATTGCTTAGACTGTGCATACAGAATAAATATCTAGGGGCCAAGGCTGCATGTTCCATATATAAGCACATTGCCAGTTTCTTTTTATTCTTGATATAAGAGTATGCTATGCTTTTTTCAGCCTTATGTCTTAAGATAGTAGGAAAATCCAGTTGACTTCAGTAGGCAGACCCAGGTTATTTGCAGAAAAGATTGCAAAATCTTGTTTTGCAAGAATGGTGTATTTTAAGAAAAAAGTATATGCGTTAATAAAACAGGTTACACAAGTAGCCTACAGATTATCCTCACATAAATGAAATATTTTGCACTTTCAGAGTATAACGGATTAAAAATTAATAACCTTATATGAGTTTATTAGCAAAATTCACTAGAATGTGCTGTTGCCTTTCATTTTGGTTTCAGAAAAAGATACTACAGGTATTTATTTCTTTACATATAAGATCTTTAAGGGACATTTTACTTATATTTTACTTCCTGTACAAGTCAGTGGTAAAAAGGGAGCAACATGTTTTTTAACACTTAATTACTGAATTAGCCTAAGAAAAAAACCCAAATGTGGTAATTCTCATCTGTCCCCCCATCAACCTCCTCTAGTTAGTTGAAATGCTGATATATTCCCTCCTGTTTTCCCTTCAGAAGAGCAGTGTACCATACTGAGTAAAAAGCCATTGATCCCTGTAGAAGAGCTGTAGGGAACCAAAAGTTACATGTGTAAATGCAATAGGTCACAGCAGGGTCCTAGGCCTTCTCTGTTGCTTTAATTTTGTTTGATGTTACTAGTATAAGTAACAGAAAACTATTTGTTTCTTTTTTGCCTTAACAAATGACAATAAAGTAATAGACCAAACAAACAAAGAAACCAAAACAAAAATCTAACGACCCCAAAACAAAACAAAAAGAAAAGGTGCTTTAAAGGTCTTGCACCCCAAATTTTTAATTTTCCTTGAAAAGAAGGCAGAAATAGGAAAGGAGTCTACATAAACTACTTCTGCCAGTGAACTTGAACTATGGCTCCTTTTTTGGTGCTCTGAATGATCTCAGTTAGTAAGCATACACTTTGCTATGTCAAAGTCCATTTAAACACATAAATGCATGCATAAATTTCAGTACTTGAATTGCCTCACTGAAAGCAATGGAGTGCCATACATTCTAAAGGTCTGGAGACCAGAAAAGATAAATATGCTAAGAGACTCCTTCGAGTACAGTAAAGGTGAGCATATTTGCTCTGGAAGATTGGTGCTGGTGACAAGAGACAGAACAAAGTCAGAATCTGTCATTGTTCTGATGTGCTGAGCTTGTGAACTCTGTAAAATTAATATCTGCTTTCTTGACACATTGTTTGGGGGTAGATTTTTTTTTTTTTCCTATAGAGGTTACCTACATTACTGGTAGGATTTAATTCTTTGCTAGCAAAGGTGTCTCCAAGAGGAGTTAAAAAAATAAAACTGACAGCTGATCTAGGGTAAGTACAAGTTACAGTCAGAATCAACAAGCCTGTCACTTTTTCCTGGTAGGTAAATCTTTGACTAAGACTTTCTTTCTCTTCTATTGATTGCATGCTCCTAGTATGTTGGCTGTATGTTTCAGTAAATGCTTTCCACTTAAACATAATTTGCAATTGACTTATGCCAGGCAGACTCAGTTATAAAAAAAACAAACAAACAAAAAAACCCTGAAAAAATAATTGTTTATGAGAGTGGGGAGGCTACAAAAATGGCAATTTATGAGCAATTTCTAGCAATTATTGCAAGTTTTTAGAACTTCTGTAAAAAGAGAATTTTTCTAAAAGAAAGTAAACTCACTTGAAGGGGATATGTCCAAATTTATAAGTAAATATATGCCACATGTCATTTAAAATATTATAGCTTGCACTAATTGCAATGATTGTAAAGATAGATCAGTAGTCATAGAACTGTCACGTTTTTGTTTTATTTCAAGAAGAATTTTAATTACAGGTAGGTAATATAATTTTGAGGTTTCACTTTCATGTATCTCCCCTACATCCTTTTTCACCATTTAGTTGGTCTATTCATTTTCAGTTACCTCATGTTAATAAGCCAAGGTGCATATGATTATCTGATGTTTTGCTTTTTTAAGTTTTTACTTTTTTTGGTTTATTTTTTTATCTTCATTTGGTTGTCTTTTATTTATTTTTATTTTTTCTTTTGTTCATTTTTTTTCAATCACTCCTATCCTTTCACTCAAATCCTCCTTTAACCCACTACTGAAATTAGAGCCATCAGCTCCTCCTCAAGACATTAGTTGCACAAGCCCCAGCTCCACTAGCATTTTGGTAAGTTGGAAACCTCCACCTGTGGAAAAACAGAACGGCATTATCACTGAATACTCCATCAAGTACATTGGGATTGATGGAGAAGATGGCAAGCCCCATGAAATTTTGGGAATTTCCTCGGACAGTACCCAATACCTTTTGGAACAGCTGGAAAAATGGACAGAGTACCGGATCTCTGTGACTGCCCACACTGATGTTGGACCTGGCCCAGAGAGCTTAGCAGTATTGATTCGGACAGATGAAGATGGTATGTTGCCTCCACTACATCAGTTTGCACCTCTATGACTCTCTGTCGATCTGCTATCTTTTGTATAACCTAACAGTATTTTTGTCTGCTCCTATTTTTTCCCAAATCATGGTTTTGCTTTTGAGTTTTTAAATCAAAGACTTGCCTTTCTACACTATTTTTGTATTTGGTATTTTTTTTTTTTAACAGAAAGTACCTTTTTGTGAGTAACATGAATCTGCTGCCACTTCGAGCCCATACATATTCTTCTTGCTCCTCCTTTGACACAAAAATAACTCTTGGGGGAAAACCTTCCTGCCTTTTCCTTGATTTTACAGTCATTTTTATTTTTAAACACTTATGTCTATGAAAGTTTTTTTCAGGTTTTGTTGGTTTTTTTTTTTTAACTGCTTTCTTGTTCCATGTTGTGCTTTTTGATTTGGGTTTTTTTTGGGTTGGTTTATTTTTTGGTTTTTTGAGTTTTGTTTTTGATCTTGGAAAACTGATGCTCCTCACATTTTCTTTTCTTCCATGCTTGAAAGTGATAGAAGACAGCCGTATTATCAGCCTCCTTTTTACACTACTAACCCCCCCCCCAAAAAAAAAAAAAACCACCACAAAACCAAAGCATTTAGCAAACAAAAATAAAGGAAACTTTTTTGAAATCTTTTGTAGTTTTATTGTTATAGTAGTAGTATTTCAATGATTCAAATATCTCTTTGTATTATAATGCTTTGACTGTCAAAGCATCTTCCTTGGCTTTTGTACATTTTTACATGTTTTTCTATTTCTCTAATACTCCTTTTTCTTCCATTTTTTTGCATCAGTCATGTTTTTTGATCTTTTCACTGAAAGGTAGAGCAGATTGGTTGAGCATTTTCATTTGTTGAACAATTTGTGTTCTTCAAAGAAAACGTAATGAGTCTGCTCTTAAAAAAAAAAAAAAAAAAAAAAAAAAAGAGAGAGAAAGCAAAAGACATAGGTGGGACAAGTGCCTGTAATTCTCTTCTGTCCAATGATGTTGTTCCAGTTCCTAGTGGTCCTCCTCGCAAAGTCGAGGTAGAGGCTGTCAACTCTACTGCTGTTAAAGTATCATGGCGCTCGCCTGTACCCAATAAGCAGCATGGTCAAATCCGAGGATACCAGGTCCACTACGTGAGGATGGAAAATGGAGAGCCAAAGGGTCAGCCCATGCTGAAGGACATCATGCTGGCTGATGCACAGGTAATTAGGGCATTTTATGTTATATTTATGTACATAAAATATGTAAAAATATTTAGCCTACAAGAGCTATCCAGAAACATGGGGTTTTTTTTATTCTTTCTCTATTTCAGCCTACCAGCTCATATTTTTAATCTCTATTTTGACAACAGTTTTTTCAAAATATTTACATTTAAAAGTTCTTGGGCCAAACCTAGACACCATTTTCTATATAGGCATGCAACTAAATGCTAAGCTGTGTCATTCTGCTGGCTCCCTTAAACGTGGAGACTTCACTATACCTATGCTCTGAAATTTTAAAGCATCAGGAAGATCTGAGCTAGGTCACAGTCAATGTAGAAAACTGTGGATCAGCACTGCCCACCTGGTATTTCTTTGTTTCAGTGGGAAGCCTAGAATCATTAGAAGCCTGTGTTAGCCCATTATTACAGTGTTTCTCTCATTAGCGTGTATCCACCTCACTAAACATTTCACAGGAAATTAATTTATTAGTTCAACTATAGAAATCACCGAGGTATTTATATCTGTCCTTATTCATATCAATAACTCAATATAATGAAGAGCTTACTTTAAATAGGCATGGGGTTACTTCTTTTGCAAAATTTCCCATCTGTTTTATAAATTATGAGACATGATGTAAACAAAAGCCTGATCGCATCAAGTTTAAAAAGCTTCTAAAAATAGGATGTTACTGATTGATATACACTAGTGCTTTGTAAAACTGAAGATTCCCAAAGATCCTGGTACTAGAGGAATCATCCTACACTGAAACTATTATCACATAAATACTTGAAATGACAAGAAATTATCAATCTAGTATAATGTAAAGAGTTATATTTGCCTGAAGCATTTTATGGGAATAAATAAATGGGGTTTTTTGGCTTCTTTTGTTTCTTCTTCCAGTCTTAGTTCTAAGTTTCAGCTCTGCAGATACCTTTTTTGAGAACAGGTCTCCCACACCTGCATTTGTCTCTGTTCCTGGAGATCTTTGTTGCAGTTCCACCTGCCAGTCTTTCTGTCTATCTGTGTACATACTTAGCTATTTTGCAGCACATGGTGTTCATACAGCTTAAATTCAGTGAAGAGAAAAATGGGAACAAGTGGAGAGGTGGGAAGGGAAAGGGAAAAGGGAGAAGAGACGGGAAAGGAGATGCCACTGTCCTTTGATTCTCCCCTTCCTTGCACAGATTGGCACTTTCAACCTCTAAAGGTGGGAAACAGGAGACTAGATGAGATGTTGGAGCCCAAATATCATAAAGGCAAAAGTTCTATTTTTTTTTTTTTTTTTTTTTTCCCCAAATTTAGCTTTGACCTGCCTGTTTGCTGTTGGTTCAGTCTGCTTAATCACCTCCTTTCTCCTGTGCCACTCCTACCTGCCTATCATACTTCTGGGATACATATGAACAGGGCCTGTGCAGATAGGAAGACCTTGACAGTAAAAGATCAGTGTGGTTTGGTTTCAAGACTAAATAATCCCGCTATTAATTTAAGTAAGGTATTGAATTCATTGAGGAAACTCAAGCATATAGCCTAGTATCATGATTAAATAAACCAAGTAAACTTTATTTCTGCCTTGATAGCTTTTACTAATACAATTTAAATAAAAAACAAAAACAAACTACATGGTACAAGAGGATTCATTATGTCTTTCATCTTTCAAGGAAAGAGAAGTGCTGTTTTTTAGGGAGAGCAGAAATGGAATTAAAAAGCCCGGCCTGATTTCATTAACTAGATGCTACATGATTCTATATGATTAATTCAAATTGTATATGAATTTTCCAGATATCTTTCATATTTATTTTACTATTAAGAGAAAACAAATACCTCAACCAGGCTACAAATCTCTTCATTTATTTTGTTTTCCCTTCCAATTTTCTTTACTCTCAATCAGTGGGAATATGATGATACTACTGAACATGTGAGTAGTTTTTTACTGGCTAGAAAAACAGCCTGTGCTAAGAGTTTGGGAATTATTTTTTTTTTCCTTTTCTGCTTGTTGCTTGTAGCCTCCTTTTATTTTTTTGAGTTTTCTTCGGGTTTGGTTTTAGTGTCATGCCCCCTCCTCCCTGCCCCCCAAGTCATTTGCACAAATGCATGCTCCTAACATCAAAGGTTTCTCCGTTATGGCAGTTTATTTTGGTTTGGATTTGGTTTTGTTGGGGTTTTTTATTATTGTTATTAATATTTTTTTTCTTTTCTCAGGAGTGTGAGGGTTACTGTTGCTTGCTTGTTCTTGGGTTTAGCATGATGCCAAAATGTACAGAACTGGTTTGTGTTTTCTTCTTTTTGATTGCTGTCACTAACATTGCCTCACAATTCCTCTTAAAAAGAAGTGGTTCAGAGTTGTGTAGCAGTAGTCTGATTTTTATGTATTAACTTTAAGGGGTTTTTTTGTGTACTGAAAGTTAGTCAGTTGTACTTTCTTTCTTTTTGGTAATTTATTAAATGTATTTTATATGCTGTCAGGAAAGCCAAATGCCCTGCAGTGTTTATGCCTAAATAATAGTTTTTACTTTACCCAAGCAC